>NC_092053.1:3457882-3706270 GCF_003086295.3 Arachis hypogaea | reverse complement strand
GACACACTGATAAGCTATATACATCTGAAGGAATATCTTGTTCATAAATTCTGTTTAACAAAGGAAACAATGTTAGATTACTTTTTAGTAATAACTTTCACAAAAATATGCATTTTAGGAACATCACCCATTCAGTTTTGAACGACTATGTTCGTGTAAGTACGTCTTTTAATTTAACCATAATAGAATCAAAATAATAAAAAATTTCTCACACAAGTACCCACTTTGAAGTATAAAGCTCTGATTTTTAAGGAGACACATGCATGTGTCTCATAGTATGCAATGAAAATATAGAGTCATGAAAGTATGTGGTTGAAGTTTTTTACCTGTTAATGTACTCCTGGAAGCAGAAATAGCCATGCCTACGCTTGTTTTCTCTTCTGGTACGGTCTTTGGGTTAACAAGTTGAAGTTGGTAGGTTTAGGGTTTCCGAAATGAAGCAAGGAACCAAGTGATGCTTCTATGGCAGCGAGTGGAGTACCGGGTTCACCGTTCACATGGTGTAACATAATCTGCAAAGGATGTAGTTTAGAAGTTTTATTTCCGTTTCCTTCTGGACGAAGTTTGGGCCTCGGCTGATAGGCACAACCACGGATTAGACCTGGCACTAAACTCGCTAAATAGGCCTTTGCTTTGCTTAAAACAACATAAAAGTTGAGTTTGGAAATGAGGAAAAAATATGGTTTCGAGGCGGGGCCTGTTAGGCCATGACTAAAACGAAAGTACTCTCTTTATTTATGTTTATTAAAATGATTTGCTTTAACAATAGAGATTTATTTTGCAAAATTGATCTCCCCATACATGCCTAATATTAGTAATAAAATTCCTTTAAATCTCTCAGAAGATAAACTAAAATTAGTAATAATTCACTAATCAAGTTCCATTACTACTCATGTCAAATTAAACATTAAGAAAAATAAAATTCATCCAACATTAAACAAAAACATCAATTAAGTATTTAGTACGCTCCTCTCAACCATTTTTCAGTCATCAACTAAAAAATTCAAACAATTAAACAACTTCATAAAATGAAAACTTGAACACAAAATATACTATCAAGTTATTTTCATGTTTTTTTTTCCGATAAGTTCAACTCATCAAAGCCAAAAGACCATGAGCAAGATCAGTTGACAATGTACATCCCCAAAGATAAACTGATACAGAAAAATAACATAAACTAAAATAACCAACAAAATACTGTTACATCGGACATCTAAACAAACTATCCATACAACAAATAGTCACCTGCCATGACATTAAGACCCTAACTACAAACCAATCAAGAGTTTGAAGTCTCTAAATTATCTAATCACTACTCACCCACCTCTTACTAGCAAACTTTGTGTCCATTTTCATTATACATTCAAAAGCAAAAAAAGGATTGTGTTTCTTATGTCCCGCTTTTATTTTTTTTATCTATCCATCAATATACATATGATTTTGATGTGGTTATTTTTATCCATTTATAATTAATATGTCATTCTATTTTGTTTTCATTTAAACTTATTATTTTTTTCTTCCCAATTACAAGTTATGGTTATATAATATTTTGCTGAATTTAATTTAACCAAAAAAAATCATTCAATGTATATTATTACTAAATTACTATTTTTGGAAAAAAAAAATAATAAGTACATGGACTAAAATAGTAATTAAATATTTTATCTTTTCTTTTAATGAGAATATTTATTTAAATACTTAATTAAATGATATTTAAAACATGCATAAATCTGTCATTAGTTAAGAAATGAGAAAACCAAATTTTGTTATGTTAAATTCTTTGGTGACAGTGATAAGCACGTTTCCTTTATCTGGTCATCGGTCAGTCTAGCCAAAAAATAATTCAACCCGCCTGAAAACCCATCATGAACCCGCCCCACCCATACTCTCCTATGTAAGCACTCATGTTTTATGGTTTTTCTTATTGTTGTTGGTCCTATGAGTTTCACAACATGTAAATAATATAAAATAGTGAAAATCTGAAAACCTAATAGTAGTCAACAACAATTATATCTGCGGAATGATTGAGCAATTCATTAGCTAATTTAGAACTGATCCAAAAACCAATCCAAATGCAATCAAACTATTTCAGCAACTTATAACCAATTCAACATTTCAATTGTACCAAGAGCCAAGCTGAATGAAGAAGAATGAAATAGCTTGAAGAACAAAGACCAACAAGGAATCTTAGAAGAGAACAGAACGAAAAAATCTGATATACTCTTTATTATTAGTGTAAGAAAAAAAGATCCATACAAAATCAATGATCTAAATCTCTCTCTTTACCTGATTAGTCATAGCTATTTATACATGTACTTCAAAATTATTATGCAGATCGATAACCAAGTTGAGAACACTAATCTTAACAAACCAAACTTAAAAGTAGAATAGCAAAACAGTCTTCTTGCTAACACTTGACACGTGTACTCCCCATTATACATTGCTAACACATTGCTACCAAATAAAGCTTAATAACCAATCTCATTAGAAGCTATTTACACATGTACTTCAAAATTATTATGCAGATGAATAACCAAGTTGAGAACACTAATCTTAACAACCAATCTCAGTCTTCTTGGCTTTTTATTTTTTATCTTTGCTATCTTTATTTGTACCTTCAACAAATTCATCCAGTGCCATACTTATGCCTAATCAGTTCAGCAACCAGTCAACATTTTATGATTTAAAACTTACAATTAATCAACAACAAAATATAAAGAAAAAAGCATAATCACAGTGCAGCTAAGCAATCAGAATCAAACCATAAATATCTCATAATTACGAAAATTCAGCAGTCCATCAGAATGCAATGAGGCATGCACCATATCATCATCAACATTTTAGAATCAGGAAATCAGCTACTGGAATCACCAATCCAAAATTAGATAAATCAGCATCAACATCTGAAGGCAGGATTAATAAATTGAACAATTGAATTTAAAACTCATCAACAGAAAGAATTCAAATAAAGAATCAAGAAATTAATATCTGAACAATCAGAATCATAAAAAAGACACCACATGCAGATTGAGAATAAAGTTCAAATTTTAGAAGAGTCGAGTCCGAGAGAGTTACTCTGAGACTTTAGACCTGAGGGTTTAACATTTGAAAACTTTGGCCATCGTGATAAACTGCAACTGCGAAACACCACACGCAGAACAGAAGCAACGACGGTGAGATACGGTGTGAATTGGACAACCAGAAACGATGCCGGCGAGGAGGGAGTAGCAGACACGCGACGGGGGTCAGAAGCAGAAACGACGCAAAAGATGAAGGTAGAACCCGCGACGACACACGACGAGGATTGGAGACACGGCGACGACGACCCACGGCGAGGAGCAGAAAATCATTAACGACGACCCAAGCGAGGAGCAGCGAGGCAGCGACAGAGTCAAAGAGGGCGACAGATAGACAAGGAAGAGAAGGGCTCGGTGATCACAACTATGTGGGCTGTGTGGCCTGCGGTGGCTATGGGTGGTGGCTGTGGGTGGCTACGTTTCTTTTGAAAGTCTCTGCATTTTCAGAGAGTAGAGGCTAAGAGGGGTGGGAGTGGGTTGCGGGTTTTGGGTTGTCATTTGTTTTATTTTATTTTTTTGTATTTTTTTTCCTAACCTATAAAACGGGCTCTTATGAGGGGGGGGTATTCGAACCGTAATCCTTAATAAACCCCCCGGATCAGGAGATTCACGTTAATTTCCGGTTCAACATATTTCTGTTCAGTTTTTTATCAGCCAGCCGATCCAGCTCGGGTTCGAAACTATCTTATAATGGGGAGTGACTCTTTTAACAATTGAGAATCAACCATAGTTAGTAAAGTAACCTGTTGATTAATGCTCTGATGGAAGCCATCATTTCACATTTCATATTTTAAATGAGGCTCATTTGTTAACACAGATACTTTATGCACACCAAGTACAGTTTATAGGTATCTATTGTTTTACTACTTAGAGTTAATAATACCCCAAAAGAAAAGTAAATGTCATTGTCAACCATTAATGTTTGCTTTAAAAGAAAACATGTAGTCATGTAGATTGTATGGCTTCTAAATAGCAAAGTCACAGAGTTGGTATTGTCTTAGTGATTGATGTGGTTCCATCCATTCTATTAATTGCACCAACTTCTTAATAACACCATAGATTTATAACAGATGACATAAATCCTAATTTAAAAACCTATTGAATAATGTTGGATTAACTTTTGTTTTTGATCGCATACCCTAAACATAGCCACTTTAAGAATTTGATAGAATTATCGTCATTTTTTATAAATATTAGTTATTTGAAAATAGTAATATAATCACATCATATGCAAGTTATGAAAAATAATTAGAAGTTTTAATTATACTCCTATTTTTAAATATATAATTGATTGAGATTATATAATATTTAGTGATTAATATTTGAGTAAATTATGTTATACAATATATTTTTTTATCTTAGTTATCAGTTATCAGAGCTATTTTAAATATTATTTATATCAATATCAACAGTTATTTTTTAAAAAAATTCTCTAATTATATATTGGACATAATTAAATAAATAACAAAGATAAGATTAAATAAATTTGTTGAATTGATACATTTTTCGTCTTTCAATAATAGTTAAAAAGTTTCAAAAATAGTCATCAAGGTTTATTTTGTTTCAATTTTGTCTTAGGATAAGTTTTTCCTTTGAATTAAATGTACTCTTCCTGAATAATTTTTTACACAATTTTACAATTCTTTATTTATAGTTTTGTTCTCCTATACTATATAAATTATTGGGCATAACACAGCTGTGAAGAATAATAATAATAATAATAATAATAATAATAATAATAATAATAATAATAATAATAATAATAATATTTTTGACAGAAATTAAATAAGTTAATGATTTTTATAAACATGGTGTTCAAATGCTTACCAAAGGGACATTTGATCGAAATCAAAATAATAATATAATCACATCATATGCAAGTTATGAAAAATTATTAAATATTTTAATTATACTCCTATTTTTTAAATATATTATTGGTTGAGATTATATAATACTTTAATGATTAATATTTGAGTAAATTATCTTTTATACAATTTTATTGTCAACGATATATTTGATTCAAATTTAAAAACTTTAAGGATAAAGGTGAAACAAACTAAAACTTAGAGTATTCCTAAAATTTTAAACGAATTTCAGAGAAAAAAAAATATACTTTATCCAAATTTGTAATTATCATCTACTTACAATTCTAAAGCCTTTTGGAAGAATTTTGTCAAAAAAATTTTGAAAATACAATTTATCGTTAACAATTAATATGGTAATTTGAGTCTTGCTCCTTAAAAGCTCGACTTTATTTATCCATCCCAACTCTTTCACTATTTAGTATTTTACAAGGTCATTTTGCAAAGATTAAATAAATTTGTAGAATAAATACATTTTTGTCTTTCAATAATAGTTAAAAGTTTTAAAAATAGTCATCGAAGGTTTATTTTGTTTTAATTTTGTCTCAGGATAAGTTTTCACTTTCAATTAAATGTACTCTTTGTGAGTAATTTTTTACATAATTTTACAATTCTTTATTTATAGTTTTGTTCTCCTATAATATATAGATTGTTGGACATAACACAGCTTTGAATAATAATAATAATAATAATGACAGGAATGAGGATAATGATTTTCATAAACGTGGTGTTCAAGTGTTTACCAAAGAGACATTTTATCGAAATAAAATTAATAGTATAGTCACATCATTTGCAAGTTATGAACAATGTGTAAAAATTTTAATTATACTCCTATTTTTTAAATATATAATTGGTTTAAATTATATAGTAATTTAATGATTAATATTTAGTAAATTATCTTTTATACAATTTTCCTATCAACGATATATTTGATTCAAATTTAAAAATTTTTTGGATAAAGGTGAAACAAAGTAAAATTTAGAATATTTCTTGAATTTTAAACAAATTTCAGAGGCAAAAAATATACTTTACCCAAATTTGTAATTATCATCTACTTACATTTCTAAAGCCTTTTGGTAGAATTACGTAAAAAAATCTCTAAAATACGATTTTATCGTTAATAATTAATATAGTAATTTAAATCTTGCTCCTTAAAAGCTCAGCTTTATTTATCCATCCCAACTCTTTCACTATTTAGTATCTTACAAGGTCATTTTGCACTTAATGTTAGCTAAACCATGCAAGACCTAAAACTTGTGAAATTTATTGCATCTGAAGAAGGTAGTTGTGCTTTCAAAGACATATTAACATTCTATAAATGGACTTCAACAAGCATTGGTCACCACAACATATTGTTTGGAGTTTGTCAAGTACTCTATTTTACACTTTGTAATCCTAAGTATGAGTGATATACCTCCAACAGAAGTTGAGGTTCCACAACTCCCTGATGAGATTATAAGTGAGATCCTCTATTTATGTGACGCTCAAACCATTGTCAGTTTCAGTGCTACTTGCCGTTATTGGAGGCAAAGGGTAACTTCATTTGAATTTCTCAGTCAAATCTCAAGGATATGGAAAAGGCGTGGCTGCTCACTATTCATTCACTTTGGGTTTGCATCTCCTGTGATCACCTCGGTGGATTGGATAATGAAGATTGATGCCGTTACCGGGGAAACCGGCTACCTCAACTTGCCTTTTCTTTTAACCCAACACGGTTGGTTTCAGCTCATTGGAGTCGAGATGGGAATCTTCTGTATCCGTTACTCCTCCCTTGGAAGGAGAAGCCACTTGGTGATTTGGAATCCAGTTTTTCAAATCCCTCGGGTACTAGATGATCCTTTGCAAGGTGGTTATTGTGAGGGTGCTTTCACTTATGCCTTTGCTCACTTTCCTAACAGTGTTCATTATGCAATTTTGCATGTATTTAAAGATGAACCCGAAAGCACTGCTTACACTTTAACTATGTATACAAGTTTCACTAGGAATTGGCATGTTAGAATTGCATGTCCTTCGTATGTGCAACGGTTGGATCATTCATATGTTGCAGCCAGTGGTGTTGTGTATTGGCTTGCTGACCGTGAAGACAATGATCAACCATACATTGTATCTTTTTCATTGATGACATTGACTTTTGGCCAAATTTACGTCCCTCCTCAAGCTACGTCTCATTGTGGTTGCCTTTTGGTTAGAGATGGATGTCTATGTTTGGCATCAAATAATCACACAATCTATTCATACAACTCAGTTATATGGCAAGTAAGTGACACCCATGGAGGTGTTAACTGGTCACAACTATTTACATATAATGGAATAGGTACTTTGTACGTGCCAGCTGTCATGGTTGATCATGATGTTATCCAAGTTATGGAGAGGCACCTACAACTGGTTGGGGCTCAAGTCATTGCGTACTCTCAGTTTTTTATGGTTCGATATAACCCCATTGAAGGCACAAGAAAGAGGCTTCATCGGGTTTTTTATGATAATTATGTTAAGATTAAATCTATCCATGCATATGAAGAAACTTTATTTCCTGTGTGATGGATTACCTAGAAAGTTGTAATAGCCATGCGTTGCTCCAAACTATGCTTCCTAGGACTTAGGGTTTAAAGCTTTAAGGGTTGTGTGCTATTTAGAGTTGGTTTTAGTGGAAAACTATGTCTTTGCTTATTGTGGTTTGTTTAGTGTGTATGAGTGTTACCACCAATGTCATATATTGGTTCGACTTGCATTGTACAACGAACACCATGCATGGCATTGTTGGTTCGTTTGTAGTATTTATCCTTTATTTTTAAGTTCATCTGCCTTATTTGTGTTGTAAGGGTTTGTATTTGAGTTGGTGCAAAGTATTTTATTTATTATGCTGTGTTTTTATGATTATATACTTCGATGGGTTTGAAAAGAAAATGTTCGATTTCTTTCTCTTAGAAAGACACAACACATAGTGAAAGTTTGCCAAATAGTTTCCAATTGTATACCGTATTTGATGAGCAAGTTATATTAAAAATATCAAATCTTAAAGGGCAGCTTTGAATGACTCAAGAGAGTTTGATTATGTTATGAAACAACTTTGGATAAATGAAAAAAAAAATATTAGTCACACCAAACATAGCATTCAAAATCAATCTTAATGAAGTTGTTTGGAATAAAAAAAGTAAAAAATAATATTGTTTACATAAAATTGTCCTAACATTTACTATCATAATCAAAGAGTTCTTCGAAGAAAGGAAATAAACGATTTTATCATACACACACACAATCCTAATAATATTAAAAAATGTTTGACAAAACTAAAATAATATTGCTATGCATGCACCCCTAGCATTATCACAAACAGGATAATACTTTGCATGTTAAAGCACCGTGTTGTTAGTGTATTACCAAAAGTTATTACATTTAATGTTGGTTTATGTCCATCCTACTTGATTGCTAATGAACTATGCTAAATGGGTGTTGACTTTCTCAAGATATTAGAGGCTAGGTGTAATTATTACTTAAGTATCTACTTTTACTTATATGTATATTTATTAGTTTGCCTCTTTTTACACTGCACTCACTAATTATTATCAAGTGGTTCAAAATAAAAAATTAAATGAAGATGGGACATGAAATATTGCTTCAGGTCATTTCTAAATCTTTTCTTACTTATTGTGGAGTAGTTCAAGACAAAGAATTAAATGGAGATAGATATGAAAGATTTCCTCCTGTCATTTCAATCTTTCTTACATTGCCTTTAGTATACTTAAAACTTAATAGATGTTAGCTTAATATCAAAATAAGAAGTAGAATTTTTGTAAGATATGATACCATTATTTATAATCTAGATTTATTAAATTTTTTAAATATTATTTACTATTTTTGTAGGAATTATTAAGTCATTCAGGAATATAATATATAATTATATATACTATAAAAAAATTTTAAATTCTTCATTATGCACTATGCAGCGACAAATTCATTATCATATCATCTAAAATTCTCTTAAGTATATAGTCAATGGTAATGATTATTATAACAAAATGAATTAATAGAGATAAATTAAAATATATCAAAAAAAATTGCTAAAATTGCAGCTAATTATTTTTTGCAATTAAGTATTATAAAAAAATAATTCTTAAATTGTCTAATCGGTGAAGATGGTTGTTTATATCATCATTTATTTTTTTAAGTTATAAAAGTTAGCTTCTTTATTTGCTTTTTGCCACCTTCACTATTTAACTTGAAGTTTGCATCATCTACTGTTTCATTTTACATCTATCACATATTTGTCAGGTTGCCAATTTGAATGAAGGCTAATGCTACATTTAAGAGAACTATCTAAAAGTAGTGAAAGATAAAACAATAAAGCATGCAACTATGTATTAAAAAAATATTTTCAAACCTTAACAATACACATCAACTAGCATAGATAAAGGTGCCCATATATGATGGAGCTAAGAAGAATTAATTCCTCAACTTAAAGAAACTAAACTAACATTTGGTTCCGGATCAAAAAAATAAGACGACAAGTAGAATGGCATCTTCTAAACTTTTGTATGATTTATCAATAAGTTCCAATAAAGAGAACAAGTTAAACATAATGGCAAGGTTAGAAATGGGATAGTATAAAATATCCTTTAGGCCCCATGTGATTTATTCCTAGCCAAAATTTATGTAATAGTTATGTGCAAACCGGTTATATGCCAAATACTAAAGCCCTGGTTGCATGCTTCATTACATAAGTCATGTCACTTCTTTGAACAATTTGATTGTTATTGTCCGAACAAAAAAAGAAAAATGTTTCTTGATTTAGCTTCCATGTTTTGTAATAAATAGGCACTACCACCACACTACCCTTATGCACAACTTTTTCATCTCCACTAAAAACCTTAACCTGCTCATCTGTTCAACTAAAGGGAAGCATGAGTGACATAGCTCCCACAAAAGCCTACCCTTTAACTCTTCCTGAAGAATTAATCTTTGACATTTTTCTCAAGAGTGATCCGAAAACATTGGTTGCATGCAGAGCTACAAATCACTACTGGAGGGACAAATTGAATGCGATTCCATTTTTGCAAGAGACACACTCAAAGTGGAAAGCAAGAGGCCAGTTCATCTATCTTCATTTTACTCTTGGACCTTTCAATCAAAGGCCTGATTGGATCATGAAGATGGATGCTACAACAGGGGAAGCCATGCAGCTTGCATTGCCTGTAACAATAAATCCTGGAGGTTGGTTTCGAATAATTGGCACCGCAAACGGCAATGTATGTATGCGTTTCTCCTCTACAGGTAAAGCACCTCAAATATTAATATGGAATCCTGCTGCTAATACATTACGCAGTATACGTGATCCTACTCAACACTTTTGCACTATGTGCACATTCACGTATGCCTTTCTATACTATCCTGGGTCTTCTAAGTATGCAATAGTTCATATATTTAAAAGGAATTTAGGCGATCAGGATTCTTGGCTAACCATGTTTTGTGCTGAAAGCTCCGATTGGCAATATGTTATTCCTTGTCCCAAGTATGTAAAGAACTTAGATCAAAATTGTGTGACCAGTGATGGAGTTGCCTTTTGGTTGAGTTGGTCCATGCATGACTCAACATATCCTTCCTATATTGTTTCATTTTCCATTGCAAACAAGAGTTTTTTTACTATACCAATACCACATCATATAGTGTCACATGATCATCGGCTCTTGATATATCAAGATTCTCTTTGCATGGTTTCCAATAGAGATACTCGTGATGGGTATGAAATAAATATGTTCAGAATTCTTAAAAATGGAATTCACTATGCATGGGAAAAGATTTTCACATTCACTGGCATAGGAAGCCTAGAAAACCCTGTTTTGATTCATGAAGAAGAACTTATTTTGTTAAAGAAAACCCACAGAGAGAGAAATGCACTTATGCGCCGTCCAGAAACATCCCAATTCATGTTTTTAAGATTTGATCCACTAAGTCAACATAAGAAGATACTCAATGCTCCATTCTATCTGGGACATGTACAACTTATATCAACGCACGTTTATTCACAAGGATGCTTTCCAGTGTGATCACTTGTGGTTTTAGGCTAGATGTGTTAGATGGTACAATGTGAAGTGTATTATTAAATGTAGCAACTACTATTTAAAAGACCGTGGCAAGATCTTATTTAACTCACATGTCGCTTATGATGCAAAGACATTAGTGTTTTCCCAGTTTTAATTATTTCCAATGTTATATACTAAGTTTAAGTTCAATGCTATGTAATTTAAGTCTTTTTGTGTGTATTTTAATATTCCAATGAAATTCTATTCCATGAAGTGTAAGTGTGTTGGTTGCCATTAAGAGTAGTAAAGCTAAAGAGTAGTCTATAAAAATTAAGAGCTACTATTATATGTATTCCGACTATTATGCTAGCATGAACAAAGTATATAATGACTTAAATTATTCACTTATTAAAATGGAGGTACTAAAAAAATAGAAAAAAGTGTATTATAAAGTCAAAATTGTGTGATGGTGAAAACTATTCTATTCAAAATAAATGGGGTTGTTGCCCCCAGAGCTTTTATAAAATCTTTCGGAACAAAATTATATAGAATATAATTAGAATTCATTTGGTCAAAACTTTATACACTATATGAAGTATATTGTGTTTAAGTCTTAAACTCATCCGTTTTGACTTCTTTTTTTTTAGCAAAATTTGTTGATTAATGGACTATTTATCTTTTCTTCAAGTTGATTAAAAAAATGAGCTCTCTTACTATTTTTCTTCAATTTCGTTGGACTAATGCAGTTACTAAAATAGTCCTTTATAAATTAATTGCTTCAATAAAACTCATCATCATAATCATTATAATAATTAGTTTATTTATTTAATGGTATTTTATGTCTCATTGGTTTTATTTTATTTTTTACACAAAATATTATAATATTATTTAACTATTGCTGTCATTTTATTAGTGTAAACTAATGGAACATTTTTATAATTTACAACTTTTAAAGTTTTAAACTTCCAAACTAGGTTGTAAATAATTTTATTATATTTTTTCATATAAATTTTAAAAATTTTAATAGTGCTTTTATATTTAATTAATTTGGTACTATTTTACGCTGTGTTAGTTTTTGAGTTAAATTTAAAAAAAAAATATTCACAATACAATAAGAATTGTAATTTTTAGTATTTATCGTTCTAACTAAAAAAATTTAGTTCTTATTGAATAATTGAATATTTTAAACCATGCAGTATTCGAAAAGTACGATTTTAAAGCTTTTCAAAAAAAAATTTGTATAAAATTATGCTTTTATTATCATCTTAGTTACAAACTTAAAAGCAGTTATTTAT
This sequence comes from Arachis hypogaea, assembly GCF_003086295.3. Lineage (NCBI taxonomy): Eukaryota > Viridiplantae > Streptophyta > Magnoliopsida > Fabales > Fabaceae > Arachis > Arachis hypogaea. Next base: position 3,694,019 of record NC_092053.1, on the reverse strand, counting down.
TTAAATTTTATTTTTATATCAATATTTTTTTGTTTTTTCTATGTTACAATTTTGGCCCCCCCCCCAGAAATATTTTTGAAGTTTTCATAATTGCTAGGGCTGGAATTGAGCCAAGCTGAAATGAGGTTGAACAGACTGAAGCTCGACTCACACAAATTGAGATTGGCTCAAGGCTCAACTCATTAATAATCGAGCCTATCTCTTAAGGTAAAGGTCGACTCACGCAAAGCTTACGACCTGGCCCAGATAAATAGAACATAATCTATACCGTTATATCAATAAATTATAACTTATATATTTTTAAAATATTTAAAAATATCAATTTCATATTGACACCTATGGATCAATTATAAATTTTTTATTTATATTATGCATCAAAATTATATATCAAAAATAAATATAAAATTGTAGATAATTAAGAATATTAATATATATATGTGTGTGTGTGTGTAATTAAAATTATATATTAATATATGAATATATATATACTATGAAAAGTAGTGTGTGTAATTAAAGTTATATATTAATATATGATTATATATACTATGAAAAGTAGTAGTATAGATTAAAATATTAAAATTATCATTGAAATGTTAAAATTATCACCGTGTGCCATCCATATTCCATATTATTATATAGATAAAGAAATTTTCCAAAAACACTTAATCACCTCTTTGCTAATTAGCTTTTTGTTAGTGGTGAAAAGATAAAAAAACTAATAATAATTCTATTATCCCTATGTACATGCTACCATCCCAAGAACCTCTAATGTAGGTAATGATGCAACACCTACAATTTTAGAGATGCTATAGTTGCTTGCGCAGTGCAAAAACTCTAATATCGATGCCATCATGTCAATATACGTAGGATAGCAACTTGGTTGCATGCCCAAGCAATCCTTTCTATTTGCACAAATTTTTTGTATTCTTAGTTATACCCCTCCTTATGTTTCTTAAACCAACATAGAGCAAATATGTGGCCAATCACTATCGAAAATCACAACAAAAAATATACAATCATAACACATTGATAAAATTTAGTTGCTGCCAAGGAGAGCAACCATACACACTCGATCCAAACAAACTTCCTTCTAAGAATACTATTTCCTGTAACTATAACCTCACAAATCAACCTACCTTCAATGTTTTTTTGTTCAACAAGTAGATGAATAATCAAGTTACCACTCCTTGCATCTCACAACCAACGCTTCCAAAAGATCTCATATTGGATATAATTTCCAGGTGTGATCCTGCTACAATTGGTAGATGCAGAATGTTGTCACATGAATGGAAAGAAGAACTCACAGGTGAGGCATTTTTGTGGCGGCAGTACGTAACCTGTTCAACAAGAGAAAAATCAATATTGATACAAATTTTCTTTCCTCATTGGACCGCACAAAACATCAGAATAATTAGGTTAACTCCTACCACAGGTAACATTTTATCCATCCCCTTACTGCCATACCAACCCAACTATGGAAACTTTGATATCATTGGAGAACACAACGGGAGCATATGTGCTAAATATTCAACGTTGGAGCAAAAGGTGGTACTTGTGGTTTGGAACATGCTATCCCGATCAATGAAACAAATTCCACAGCTAAAGCAGTTTACTCATCATATGGCAATCAATGTGTTTGCATTTGCATACCTTCCAAACAGTATTCATTATGTCGTTTGTCATGCTTTCAAAAAAAACCTTCCTAACAAGTTCCTTTACTATAGAATATATTCTTCCGCTGAGGCTAAGTGGACATCGACATTCGCATTGGGCGGTGATATTGGAAAGATTGGTCCCAGATATGTTGTCTTACATGGTGATATTTTCTGGATTAATTTCACTACGGATGAATTCCAGGTTGCGAAAAACATCCTCATCTTATCCTTAAAAACACAACAATTCCAAATCCTTCCCATCAGAGAAAGGTACAGATCTGATTTCCAATCACTAATGATTTTTGACAATCATGTTTGTTTTGCTTCCCACCCGCGACAAGAGGATAACTATACTATAAGTTTGTGGGCTATTAACAAGACTAAAGAAAACTCCTACACGTGGTCGTCTTTGTTCAAGCTCGGTGGCTTGAGAGTATATGATAATCCCTTATTATTTGTGAGCAAAGATCTGATAACGTTAGCGGACGATAGCATCCGCACAGGAAGACCTATAAATGAGCTAATTATGTCAAGCTTTAGAGAAGAGGTTCAGTATGAAAGGAGAATTTTGAAATACAAAATTTGGGGCCAGGAAGTTGAGCTGAAATTCATCACAGAATATTGCTATGGGTTGTTCCCTGTTTAATGCACTAAAAAATAAAATATTTTGATTATTCGTGTCATCTGTGTTGTTAAATTCTTGCTATTTGTATATTGTGATACCACTGGGTATGTAAGTATGTAACCATACAATGAGATGTACTAAGGTGCTTAATATATAAGCATATTAAACCAATAATGAGCTCATGTTAAAGAAGTCTAAATTAAATGACAAAGTTTTACCAATATTTAAAAAATCGAACCGATCATCAAACCGATTTTATTATTGATTCATTTGTTTAGCGGTTCAACCACTCCAACCGTGGTTCAATCAATATTAATATTTTTTAATCAAATAATATATAAAATTATAAATGAATATAGAAAAATTTAATTATAATCTAATACATATTTTAAAAAATATGCAAATTAAAGGTACAAGTAACTTATAATAAAAATTTAATCTGGATATATTAGTAAAGTAATTATAATAGTTTTGACAATCAACGCTTAAAATTCAATTAATTCAAAAGAAAATAAAAAAAATTATTTTGAATGTTTTGAAACTTAATTGAAACCTAAATTGAATATTAAACAATTAAAACTACTCATTCAGATGTTGAGAGATTGAATTTATTTAACTAGACTTCAATTAAATTATATTGAAATAAATTTAATATTTTAATGTTATAAATATTGTGGAATAATATAACCAAAAAAATAAGTATAATCACCATTTATCGGTAGATATTAATATTATTACAAGAAATAATAATAATAATAATAATAATAATAATAATAATAATAATAATAATAATAATAATAGATCTTTTGAAAAAACACAAAATAGTTATTGATTATATGATATTATATAATTAATAAAATAAGAAACACTACCACCAAGTTTACTAAATGTCACGTGAATATGTAGTGAAGGAGTCCATGTGTGGTTAATATAGTCATATACTCAATGAACTCCCCAATATATGTACCCACGTCTAGCTAATCTTCTCAAGATAGGACAAGTCACATCAAATAGTCAATAAGACAATTTTCTACCTCCAAAAGTGGAGGGATCTATCCAAGACAGATAGCTTCACACCTTTGGTCTCAAGGTTAGGATTCTCAAAACTCATTAAAAAAATTCGCACAAAGTTAGATTCATAGAAATTTTTTTTTTCCACACTACATTGCTAAAGTTTCACATATCTTTGAACTTGCAGATTCCTCTAAGGACTAACACAACACTATTGTGCATATTGTTGGAATACTATGGATCTATACAATGCAAAGGAAGCAAGGAAACACAGGCATCTTATCCTGGCTGAAAAGAGGAGGAGATTAAGCGAAGACGGGCAAAAAGGTATCTTAAATCTTAATCTGAACTTTTTATTCAGGTATAATCATCTATTCAAAAACATGTCCGACTAATATTGAATTGATTTGCAGAAAATCTTTGCCTCCAGAACTGGCCAAATACTACTACGAAGGGTTCACTTCATACGCTTCAGGAAAAGTTGACATCCCTCAAAAGGAAGCCACTCACACCAAACTTCACAGGCATGTTTTAATTGTTGTGCTCCAGCTATGTAACATTCAAACTAGAAGCCTTTTCATGTAACTCAAAAAATGTGGTTTATATTTTAGTTTGTAGTACTAAGGCAAGAGGTCAAATCCATAGAAATAATACATGAAGTTGCTATATTTTTTTATGATGTGTCTTGCAAGAGTAGATGTTATCATGTGAATAGGAAATATAACTCAGCATATACAATAATACAGGACAACAAAGTGATCCTATAACTGCACACACATCACTTGGCAAGACAATCAGTTCAAACAGAGCAACAGAGCAACATACTATCTGTGTAGTTCACAGGCAAAATAATGCCACCCCAGGTGATTCCTTTATCTACTTATTGAACCAAATGAAACTAAATACCATTAAAACTTCAGTCATTCACACATTTTCATATAATTACCGAACAACGTTCCTTGCATGCTTTAGTTTTCCGTCCAACTCATGCTCGGGAACAATCCGAACATCTGTCGGATTCAATTCAATGTGTTCAATGTCTCAACATGGGAGAACCGCATCATGAAACGCAATCAACCACAACTAACAATCATATTGCTACACCAGCCATAGTGGAAGATCGATCAATCAGAGCTAAGAAAGGTTTGATATCAAGTCATAATAGCAAATATCATACGTATCTGCATTATGCGTAGGCTGCATGAACGCATGACAAATCACTTTCATGAATTGGATAATTCTTTTATCGCTAATTAATTTGGCATAATTTTTTGCTCTGTTAGTGTTTTAATTAAATTGTCTCTAAAAAATATAGTCAATGTTCAATAAATATAAAATTTTTTAATATTTATCATTCTAACTAAGAGAAATTTAGTTCTGGTGTAATTGTTGACTATTTTAAACCATTCAAGACTCCAACAGTACTATTTTAAAATATTTTATAAAATTATTCATTTATTATCATCTCAGTGACAAACTCTAAAAGCCTGTTTTCGAAAATTTTGTTTCTATAGAAATAATACAATGTATTTTCTATGTTAAAGTTTTGCCTTCCTCGATAATATTTTTGAACTTTCGCCACAGTGCATTAAGGTACCACATATTACCGGCAAAAATTATCATTAATTTTGGTTTTATATCAATTTAAAAACAAATAATCTGCTTCTTAAAAATTACAGCGAGTGCACGACGAAAGTTTACCCATCCCATACAAGGACCAAGTAAAAACATGAGGACAGCTGAAACAGTTCGAGAAGAAGATGAAGTAGGTGCGTAACTGAAATTTATGAAACAAAGTCATTATTTTTGGTATTCAAACAAAACAACGTATTTGTCGAACCTAACATCATACTTTAAAACAAATAATCTTCTTCTTAAAAATTACAGTGAGTGTACGAGGAAAGTTTTTCCATCGCATACAAGTACCAAGTCAAAACCTTCAGACAGATGAAACAGTTGGCGAAGAAGATGATGCAGGTGCGTTAATGAAGTCTATGGAACAACATTATTATATTTTATTGTATTAAAACAAAAAAATATAGTTGTGGAAAATGACATGATATTTTAAACTATTAGGTTGCCCAATTTACATAGTATACACATATTAGAACCAGAGTTATGCAAGTTCCTTCATTACTCTGCAGCTACTTTTTTAGTTAACTTTATTTAGTTTGTTGTTTTACTATAAATCTATTCATTCTAACAGTTCCCATGCTACATGATATACATGCAATGGCAGAGCTTAGTGTGCACGATGGGGGACCATGGCCCCCAAAGTTTTTATAGCATCTTTAGTAAATAAATTATATAGAATATAATTAGAGTTCAGATCACAAAATTTGTGTGCACTGTACTAAGTGTCTTGTGTTGGAGTCTTAAAGTCTTCCATTTTTACTATGCTTTTTGTTCAAATTTGTACATTCATCAGCTATCTATTCTTTCTCAAAGTTGGTACATTAATGGGCTATCTTACAATTTTTCTTCAAATTCGTCGGACTAATTCACTAACTAAAATGGTCTCTTATAAAGTATTTGATACAACAAAATTCATCTTCATAATCATTATGATAGTTACTTTATTTTTTTATGCTATTTTATTTCTTATTGGTTTTATTTTTTTTTACGCAAAATATTTAAATATTCTTTAACTATTGGTGTGATTTTATTAGCAGTAGACTAATGGAGAATTTTCATAAGTTACAACTTTTACATTTTTAATCTTTGAAAATCATTTCTCCGTAATTACATTTTTTTGTATCATCTTTAAGAAATTGAATTATTATTTTATCTGTAATTAATTTGGTGATATTTTTTGCGTTGTTAGTTTTTTAATCAAATTGTTTCTAACACATATATTTAATGTTCAATAAATAATATCATTTTTAATATTTATCATTCTAACTAAAAGAAATTTTGTTTCGGTTTAATTATTGAATATTTTAAACCGTTCAATACTTCAAGAGTACTATTTTAAATTATTTTATACAAATATTCATTTATTATCCTCTTAGTGAAAAACTTGAAAAAGTTGTTGTCGAAAATTTTGTTTCCGTTTACATTAAAATTATGTATTTCCTTTGTCAAAGTTTCAGCCTCCTAAAAAATATTTTTGAAGTTCTGCCACAGTGTGTTAAGCTACCACATAATACAAGTGAAAATTATCATTATTTTTTGTTTTATATTAACTTAAAAAAAAGTAATTTGCTTCTTAAAAAATTGCAGCGAGTGCACGAGGGAAGTTTGCCCATAGCATACAAGTACCAAGTCAAAACCTTCAGGCAGATGAAACAGTTCAAGAAGAAGATACAGCAGGTGTGCACCCAAAATTTATGGAACAGCACCATTATTTTTGGGTATTAAAACAAAACAATGTATTTGTGGAACTTAATATCATATTTTAAACTATGAAGTCACCCAACTGATAGAATATTCATTAATTAGATGCAGGCCAAGCAGAACAACATTGTGATGATGACAATGAACTTGAAGAGATCACTGAAGGTAGTATTGCATTTAGTCAATCTGATTTTTATACCAAGCCGAAACCGTTATAACCATAACATGTGTTAGCTATTTTAGAAGTCTCATATCTTGACTTTGGCAACCCTGATTATCAATGCCAACATTGTGGAGCCACATTCTGGTATGAAGAACGCCTAAACAAGCACTGTCATGAGAGAGTTCCAAAATTTGGCCTCTGTTGTCGTCAAGGGCAGGTGGAATTACCGGTACTCCAACAACCTCCGGAAATTCTTCATCAGTTACTATCAGGTTGTGATGAAAAATCCATCCACTTTCAGAAGAACACCCGTACATACAATAGTATGTTTGCTTTCACGTCTTTCGGCGGAAAGATTGACAGATCCATTAACCACAGCAAAGGACCGCCAACATTCCTACTTCATGGCCAAAACTATCATTTGATGGGTAGTTTGTTACCACAAGAGGGAAGTCCTGCCAAATTTGCACAACTATATATTTATGACACACAGAATGAAATCAACAATAGAACTGCTGTTGTTAGGTACCTAACCATGACAAAGCTACATTCCAAAAAAAATGATTGGAACCTTAAGTGACAATTTATAGTTAATAATCATTATGTTGTTTGAACTGCAGCTCTGATAACAGCACAGATCATCTAGACAAAACCATTGTGGCTGACCTTATGAAGATGCTTGACACCCACAACGTGCTGGCAAAGACATTCCGAATGATGCGCGAAGTTATGAAATCCAATCCAATTCGCGATATTCGACTTAAATTGATTGGAAAGCGAGGCAAGGATGGAAGACGGTATAATTTGCCGTCTGTTGATGAGATTGCAGGGTTGGTGGTGGGAGATTTTGATGCGTCAATGAAAGAGAGAGATATCATTGTTGAAACGAGATCAGGAGCACTACAGCGAGTTTCAGAACTAAATCCATCATACTTGGCACTACAATATCCTCTGTTGTTTCCATACGGGGAAGATGGTTGGCGTGAAAATATTCCATTGAATAGGCCACAAAAAAATACAAATGCTGAAGATGCAAACATTAGTATGCGGGACTTTTTTGCATTCCGAGTTCAGCACAGACAATCATGCAAAGGTGCTTTACTATATTCTAGGCGTCTGTTTCAGCAATTCCTGGTCGATGCATTCTCAATGGTTGAAGCAGCAAGATTGAAATACGTCTATACGAAGCAAAAAAAGCTAAGAGCTGAAATTTACAAGGGCCTTAGAGATGCAGTTCTTAATGGAGAAACAGAAGCAGCCTCGCTAGGCAAACGCGTTGTCCTACCAGCAACCTTTACTGGGGGAGCCAGATACATGATACAAAATTACCAAGATGCTATGGCAATATGCAGGTCTATTGGGTATCCAGATTTGTTCATTACAGTTACCTGCAATCCTCAATGGGAAGAGATTCAACGTTATTGCAAGGAGAATAATCTAAAGCCAGAAGATAGGCCTGATACTGTTTGCAGATTATTTAAGGCAAAGTTGGACAAGTTGATTAAGGATATTCACATAAACAAATTATTCGGAAAGTCGACTGCAGGTAACATGCAAGAAAGTTTGTTTAATCATAACAACATTTCATGCTATTTAAGTACAGGTTAACTAACATATTGCAAATTGTTTCGTTGCAGTTATATACACAATTGAGTTCCAAAAGCGTGGATTGCCTCATGCACACATATTATTGTTTCTCGCTGCTCAAGATAAGTTTCCTGCTCCTGAAGATATTGACAGGATTATTTCAGCTGAGATTCCGGATCCAACTTTGGACCCAAAATATTATGAAGCAGTAAAGAGTCAAATGATGCATGGTCCATGTGGTATTGCTAGAAAAAATTCGCCTTGCATGGATAATGGACGTTGTTCTCGACATTTTCCGAAGAAGTTTATTGAATTTACGACAGTAGATCATGATGGATATCCAGTTTATAGGCGTCGCAATGATGGCCGAACGATTGACATTTCTGGAATTCCTCTAGACAATCGTTATGTGGTGCCGCATAATCGATACTTGCTGTTAAAATATGGAGCTCATATCAATGTTGAATGGTGCAATCAATCGCGTTCCATAAAATATCTCTTTAAGTATGTTAACAAGGGAAGTGATCGAGTGACAGCTTCTTTTTATTCAAGTTCAAACGACAATAATCCCACTGTTAAGCCTGTTGATGAGATTAAGTTGTTTTATGATTGCCGGTATATTTCTCCATGTGAATCTGCATGGAGAATATTTGCTTTTAATATTCACTATCGAAAGCCATCAGTTGAACGATTGAGCTTCCACTTACCAGATGAGCAGACAGTGCTCTTTGCAGACGAAGATGACTTGTCAACTACTATAAATAAAGCGACAGTTCGAGAATCTATGTTTGTCGCGTGGTTCAAGGCAAATAAAAAATACGAGATTGCAAGACAGCTAACTTACAATGAGTTCCCAAGTAAATTTGTTTGGAAGCGCAATGCCAGGATATGGGAACCAAGGAAAAGAAATGCTGTTATTGGAAGGCTCTTTTTTGTCCCTCCAACATCTGGAGAATTATACTATCTTAGAATGTTGTTAAACATTGTTCAGGGTCCAACAAGTTATAAAGATCTTAGAACATACAGGGATATTGTGTACTCATCATTTAGAGATGCATGCTATGCAAGAGGCTTATTAGATGATGATCAAGAATACATCGATGCCATTGAAGAAGCAAGCCATTGGGGATCTGGTCATTATTTACGGAAGCTTTTTGCAACTCTATTATGGTCAAACTCAATGGTTCGGCCAGAAGTCGTATGGAGCAAGTGCTGGACTTTGCTAGCTGATGGAATTCTTCACAATCACATGAACATGTTTCAATTACAAGGTTTTGTCTTAAACTATTATTAATCATGAAACATGTTATATCTTGCTTGCATCTCAATCACCAACATTGATTACGAATTACTTAAATATATATTATCATTATTTGAGTTTTCTGGGAATATTACCATGCTTATTTGTACAATAGTCTATAATACTATATCATATGGTATCTAACTTTATAGTTCATTATATACAATACAGATATGGTTTTGACAGATGACGAGTTATCTCAGTTGACTTTACTTGAGATAGAAGAAAATCTTAATCACAATGGCAAATCATTGCGAGATTTCCCAACAATGCCATTTCCCAATATCAAGATAACTCAATCTGTAAGAGAAGGTGCCTCCCGGAACAAACTAATCATGGATGAGCTTCGTTATGATCGACGTTCATTGGCTCAGCAATATGAAAATTACTTACTACAAATGACGACAGAGCAAAGACATGTGCATGATCAGATCATTAACGCAGTTAACTCGAATTGTGGCCAATTATTTTTCTTATATGGACATGGTGGCACTGGGAAGACATTCATTTGGAAAACTCTTGCAGCTGGACTTAGATCAAAAGGTGAAATTGTGTTAGCAGTGGCTTCAAGTGGTATTGCATCTCTTTTATTGCCTGGAGGCAGAACAGCACACTCTAGGTTTGCAATTCCTCTCACACCAGATGAATATTCCACTTGCAATATCAAACAAGGTACTCCTTTGGCAGAATTAATCATAAGAACAAAGTTAATTATTTGGGATGAAGCTCCTATGATGAATAGATTCTGTTTTGAGGCACTAGATCGAACGATGAGAGATTTGTTACGAGTTAACAATGAATCAAGCTCGGGATTAAGCTTTGGAGGAAAAACAGTTGTTCTAGGTGGAGACTTTAGGCAAATACTTCCAGTGATAACAAAAGGATCTAGGCAGGATATTGTTAATGCATCAATCAATTCATCCTATCTTTGGCAACAATGTAAGCTACTTAGGTTAACACAAAATATGCGTCTAAGAGTTACTAATGGAGATGAAAACATTGAAGATTTAAGGAAATTTGCAAATTGGATTCTTGATGTGGGTGATGGAAAACTAGGAAACTTAGAAGATAGTGCCAGTGTAATCAGTATTCCACCTGAGCTTCTTATAAAGGAATTTGATGATCCAATTGAGGCAATTGTTCAAGCTATCTATGGTGATTACTTAAAAGACTCGACTGATTTTAGTCATCTTCAAGGTCGCGCAATATTAGCTCCAACTACTAACATCGTTGAAGAGGTCAATCACTACATGCTTTCTTTGAACAGTCACGAAATGAAAACATACCTAAGTTGTAACTCAGCTTCCTTTAAAGGTGGTAATAACACGTTTGACAATCTTCACACTCCCGAATTTTTGGCAACTATCAAAACTTCAGGTCTTCCAAATCATGAGCTCAATTTTAAAGAGGGATGCCCTGTAATGCTTATTCGAAATATTGATCATTCAGCAGGACTTTGTAATGGCACAAGATTAGTCATCACTAAATTAGGAGAAAAGATTATTCAAGCAGAGGTGTTATCAGGAGACAACGCTGGTGACAAAGTTCTCATTCCTAGGATGACTTTGACTCCCTCTGATGTAAGATTACCCTTTAAATTTCAACGGAGACAATACCCACTGATACTGTCCTACGCCATGACTATTAATAAAAGTCAAGGACAATCTTTAAATCAGGTTGGATTGCTTCTTAAACACCCTGTCTTCACACATGGGCAGCTTTATGTTGCCGTCTCGCGCGTCACAAGTAAAAATGGTTTGAAGATTGTGATCTCACATGATGATTCAAACAACTCAACTGAAACAAGGAATGTGGTTTATTACGAAGTCTTTAGGAACATTTCATCTCATTCTGAAAATGCATACTCTATTGACTAAATAATCAGGTAACATCAAACCTTCCAGATTACCATATTACAACTATCGTATTCAAATTTACAATCCCATTTCTATATATGTCTTTCTATATCTATATTGTTATCTTAGGTCAACTACATCTAATATTTTCTTCTATCGATAATAACAATTAGCCCTTAATCCTACATTCTATAAAGCTATCTTCATAACTTCACCAATAATTTACGAAAGTAATTGCATATAAAAATTGTCACTTTTCATGTATCCTCTGTTTTTGACATTTCTAACAAAAAAAAAAGTAACCTTTCTCAACATGCTAAAAACTCATTGTTGATATCATTTCAGGGGATGGCCTGTTTACACAACTTCAGAAGTTCATTTTGAGCAAACCATGTATGATCTCTATGTCTATAAATATATTTATCATTTTTAATATTAGGTTCCATATAATGGATTCATTATACCTTTGGAATCACTTGCAAAAACAACTCATCCAACCAACTTCTTTCACAAATATTCATGACAAATATGAAATGCGTCGATAATTGATCAAACACTAACACGCACACAAATATTTTCTTATCATAAATTGTGTCTATTAATACAGCCATAACGACAAACTCATTGTATAAATAATTCCCAATTATGACCTACACATATTGTCTAATCTATTACTCCATTATAATTATATGGCATTAATGCTTTGCAATGTACTACATCGCAAGCTTATCATCTTCAAATTAACCCTAATAAATATTAAAATTAAGTTTCAAACTTTGTTATTCATACTCACACATGTCGATACAAATTTTGCCAATACGAAGCATTACTTCTTCCATGTTTACCGCGCGGAGGCGCGGGTGGACAGCTAGTTAAATTAGAATTTGCACAGTAAGAAGAATACAGCAGACGATGGCTGAATACGTGTTAATAGTATTATTTTTTGGGTGGGCCAGTAAGCTGAAATATTTAGCTTAGCTCCATGGTTGTCAAGTAGCCCAAGTATGATTTGGACACCTGGCCCCGTAAACCACGCGTTTTTCTTTCTTACCTTAAAATTAAAATTAATTAAGGAATATATAATTAAGTGGAAATATTGAGTATTCCTTAAAAAGAATATGAATATTGAGTAGGCACAACCGCTGCCAATTGCCGAGTGGAAAATTCGAAATCATACGAAATAAAAAAATTAGACGGCTTTCTCAATTCAATTCACGTGATTCGTGCCGCTTCTTATGGTCTTTGACTGACTCAAAACAAAGCAGTTTAAAATAAATCAATAAATCCCCTCAACTTTGAATTTTTTGGTGCCCTTAACTTTTTGAGTCTTTGAGGATAAATAAAAAGAACACTGAAATTTGAATAATTAGTAAGACTAATCTCCACCCAACTTGTATTGTACTTATTTTGACACATGATACAAATACAATACATGATGAATGGAAGTTGAGATATTTATACTACTAGTCACTAGCAGATCATTTCATTGTCATGAGTAGACATTATTCACACATATTATGTTGTTATTCGCTATTCTTTAATTTGAAACTCGAAAGTAACGTGCCTACCTCATTCCTGTCATTTTCTTTTTGTTTTACTGATTTATATGATTTTAAATTAATTTTATAGAAATAAATAGGGATAAGTGCCGGTAGTGAGCAATGGGTGAACACCGACGTTTGAAAGTTGCATGCTCATTAACAATTCTTTTTAAAAATCCAGTACGTGACTGCCATTTGCTACCTCAGAATGGATAAAATAAGAGACACTCGGATTTCGGGGTCAACCACGAAGAATGATGAATGATTTTGAAGGGACGGCGTTGGATACTATAGAACTCATTGATTTCAACCATGAATAATTAATTTGATACAATATTTTATGTGATTAATATATCTAACCCATAAAAAGAGGGGCAAATTTGATCGATATGCTTAGTATCATTTTTCAATGTAGTCTAAAAAGCATTCAATAATTTCTCTTTGCTTCATCATATCCTATAGTCATTCTTTCTAGTTTCTTGCCGTAGGATCAATTCAACATTCTTGGGAGCTATAATGTCTTTCGTGGTTTTTGGTCAATGGAGCTATTATAATGTTTCTTTTTTTTTTTGTTTACTTACGTATGGGCCTAAGCCCAAAAAGAAAAAACAAGGCTACAAGCTAAATTGAACGAGTATTGTTACCTGACCTAATTAGGGTGTGTTTAGTAAATACGTTGGTAGCACAAGAAGCGTGTTCAAAAAGATTGAACGCGCTAATTTTTATTTGGCTATTTTTTTTTCTAAACGCGAACATGATTCTGAGTTTAAACTCCCGTTCAGCAGAAGCAACAAATTGTAACTTTTGCTTTTAGCTTCGGCGTTCACTTCATAAATTAAAAAATTAATTGGCATTCTACCAATTTTACTATTTGTTACGATGGGTAACCGGAGATTAGTGGGCCGAATGACGTTGGTTGACCCAAACGTGTGAGGGAGGTGGCCAGCTGGTGCACCTGAAACTCAGTGTTCCTCCGTTCGACTTGCGCGTCTGGGAGAATGGGGGTGGTACCTGCAATGACACTCCGATGCCTAAGTTAGCAAGAGTGTGAGCAAGTTGAGAATGTATTGGGACTTAGTGATACCTGAGGGATGTCAGGGTATTTATGGAGGTGAACCAATAACCACCGCTGAAGTAGTGCCACCTTTTTAGGTGGATAACCGTTCCCATATCTTAGGGAGGTTAAGATATGGCTCTATGAAGTGGTTAGAGAGTTTCTAGGGGTGGTTACTCATTCGAATGAGTGTTATCTGCCAGCTAACCCTCGTATCCGACTTCTTTGGAGTAGGTCGTGTTCAGTACCGACTTCTGGGGATGAAGGCCGGTACTGGGGGAGGGCCAACCCCTTTGGGTTGGGCTTCTTTGCTTGGATCCTGGGTCCTATTTATTGGGCCAGGGTATGAACAGTGCCCCTACTCGAGCCCAATTTATTTTTAAGAGTTGGGTTCGAGTATTCAACTCGGGGTCGTAGCCGATTTGTGAGAGGACCGATGTGATGGTTTGAAAACCGACGTGATTTTTTGTGACCTTTTGGTTCTGACAGTTACGTCTAATCAAGCGTCGTGTCCGTTAGGGGTGTGCGTAGGGATTTAATAGCCTTGGTAACGGTGCATCCTTATTAATGATTGCCCCGATTTTACCGTTATGCCCCTAACGTTCTTATAAATATTTTCCCTCTCTTTCGTTGTTTCGTTTCTGCGATCTTTCAAATTTTCCTTGCCTTCGTTCGTGCTGCGTTCTTGCGTCTTCAAAGGCTTTTTGCTTCCAACCCTTATTTCCGGATAAAGGTTAGTTCTTTAATATGCCTTTGTAGATAAATTTGATTTGTAGACTTTAGTTTCGCATCCTCCTCCCTTTAGAGACCGTGTTGGTGACATTTCTTTTCCCCTTGTAGGTTTGTTATCCCCCTCTTTTTATAAAAAGAAATGGCTTCTGTAGATGCTCTCTCTCACTGGGTTGATGTCACGGTCTTAGGGGAGGAGCCCTCAGTCGATTCTGAGTTCATTACCAACCTTCGCACTCATCACAGAATTTGTACTTCTGAGGATGACGAACCAAAATACGAATTGGTAGTCCCGGGTCCTGAAGACCGGGTTTGTTTTGGAAGAGTCGATGAGGCGGCCCCTCATTTTTTCTTTATGTACGAGTGCATGATCACCCGTTTGGGTGTTTTTCTTCCTTTTTCGAATTTTGAGATATCTGTTTTGCGTCACTGTCGAGTCGCTCCCACCCAGCTTCACCCAACTCTTGGGGTTTTTTGAAATTTTATCAATTTATCAGCCAGGCTTTAGAGTTCCCGACTTCTTTAAAGATTTTCTTCCATCTTTTCCATATGACAAAACCCTTCAGTGGGCTAAACAATAAACAACAGTGGGTGTCGTTCCGAGCCATACAAGGTCGGAGACTTTTTACCCTTTTTGACGAGTCCTTTCATGACTTCAAGAACTACTTTTTCAAAGTGCAAGCTGTAGAGGGTCACCACCCCTTTTTTCTGGATGATCATTCTTCTCCCCGATTTCCTTTATATTGGCTGGAGGCCTCCCCTTGCGAGAAATATGGTCTGGATGATTTAACTGAGGTAGAAGCAGCCATTGTGGGGTTCCTCCGAGAAGCGTGGGGGAGGGCCCCATACTTGGATACTAAAAAATTTCTCCAGGGGTCGCCGTCCTTTGTCCAGTCACAATTAGGTAGCTTTTTGTGTTTCTTGCTTATTTCCGACTTGCAATTTCTTTTACCGACTTTGTCTGATTTCGGCTACCAATTTGTTTTTTTGTAGAGATGGCAAAGAAAAACGCTCAAGAGTCTTACCAGAGGGTTCAGGAAGCCAAGGCAAAGTCTCGAGCCAGGTCTGGGGGTGTTAGGATGGTTGTCTCTCCTCCTCCTCCTCCTCGGAACGTTGGGACTCCTTCTCAGCCTATCGTAATTTCTTCCTCTACTTCCTCTCTGCCACCCCCTTCCGTCCGATCTACTCCCGAACCAGAGCCAAAGAAGCGCAAGACCTTAGAGTCTGGCGCTTCTGGTGAGGCGGACGCTCTTGCGTTCGTCCGAAAGAACATCTATCCTCATGCTCGTATGAGTATGGATGATGTTTCTGTTCGGCACTACCTCACTACTGTGGTTGAGGAGAGTCTCAAGACGGCGGGGGTTTGTGGCAAACTCTTGGATATATTTCAGAAGACTCCCATCAGCTCTTTAGGGACGACCTCGAGGGTCGAGGAGCTGGAGGGTAGGCTCCGTATATATCAGGAGCATGAGAAGGAGTTGGAGGGGAAAGTCGCCAAACTGGAGGTGGAGAGGAACAGCCTCCGAGAGAAGGGGCAGAAGTTGCAAGCCCAATGCAACATGGAGGTGGAGTTGAGGAAGGCAGCGCAAGCCAGCTACAATAGTTTATTTGCTGATCTTGTGTCTGTAAAGAACGACTTACTGAACGCTCGGAAGGCCTACACCGAGTTGGAGGACTCTATTGCGGATGGTGCTGATGAAGCCTGGAGGATTTTCAAGGAACAGGTCGGGGTTATTGCTCCTGACTTGGACCTTTCTCCTTTGGACCCTGATAAGGTTGTTATTGATGGTGCCATCGTGGATCCTCCTGTCCCCATAGTGGAATCTGAGTCTGATTTAAAGACTCGGGGGCAGAGGATCGTAGAGTCCCCTCCTCGCTCTAAGGACGCTCCGAGTTCTTCTACCGTTCCTCCGACTTCCTCTTCAACTCCTACCCCTGGCGTTCCCCCTGATCCTGCTGGTGGTGATCTAAAAAAGTGATTTTTGGCTATCGGGGCCCGGCTTGTGGGCCCCTCTTTTTTTTTTTTTGAACTCTTTATATTTATTTGTTTGGTGTTTTGAACAATTTTGGCCTTTAAAGGCCGTAAACAAAACAGTGATGCCCCCTTTTAACAGGGGTTTAATTTAGCGTTAAATAAATGCCCTTTTTGGATAAGGGTTTTGAGTTACCTTATGCGCGCATGCTTTTCGTGGTTTATTTGACTCTTTGATCTTTTGTGGAGAAAACCTTTTCTTTGGGACCTGCTTGCTTTTCTGAATTCCCTTGATTCTTAAAGCAGCCTTTTTTCTTAGTTTTTCCCTTATCTCTTTTGGTATTCCTAGTACTCAATTTTGTTTTATTGAGTTTTTCGTGACTTAGGCTACTTTTGCGATTCATTTTAATTGTACTCGGTTTCGTATTCCGCCCTGTCAGTCGGACCGATCCCGAGTTTATCATGATCGACTTCTATAGCCTCTTTACACCGACTTGTACCTCGTCGTTTTATCCTGACGACCATCCAGGTCGGTTCATGGGATTTTTACGTTTTGTCGAGCTTAAATCGGCGCGTTTCGTAGAAAGAAAATTTAAAAGGGAATTTTGAAAGAGATTTTT
Source organism: Arachis hypogaea (assembly GCF_003086295.3). NCBI lineage: Eukaryota > Viridiplantae > Streptophyta > Magnoliopsida > Fabales > Fabaceae > Arachis > Arachis hypogaea. Next base: position 3,676,570 of record NC_092053.1, on the reverse strand, counting down.
AAAATGGAAGAGTTCTTTATTAATTGAGGAGGTACCTTATTGCTACTAAGGGCTTTTGCTAATTTATTTCCCTTAGCCCCTACTGTGATGCCTCGTTAAAAACCCTTCTTCAGAAAAAACCCTTTGATTCTGGGAAAAAATCATGAAGCTGGGAAAAGAGTACATCAGGGAGTAGGGTTTGCTTTTAACTGTAGTACCTTTTCATATTACAAGCATGCCATGACCTTGGTAACTCGGTGCCGCCTAAGTCGGTCACCTTATAATAGCCTTTTCCTAAGACCTCCTTGATTTTGTATGGTCCTTTCCAATTGGCGGCGAGCTTTCCCTCCCCAGATTTGTTGGCCCCAATGTCGTTTCTGATTAAGACTAAGTCATCTGGGGTGAAACTCCTTCGAATGACTTTTTTGTTGTACCTTGTAGTCATCCTTTGTTTCAATGCTGCTTCTCTTATCTGAGCTTCTTCTCGGACTTCAGGGAGCAAGTCGAGTTCTTCTTTATGTCCCTGTATATTCTTGATCTCATCGTGAAAAATCACTCTTGGGCTTTGCTCATTGACCTCTATTGGGATCATGGCTTCTACGCCATAGACTAGTCGGAAGGGTGTTTCTCCAGTGGCGGATTGGGGAGTTGTTCTGTAAGCCCATAGTACTTGTTGGAGCTCTTCAGCCCAAGCCCCTTTCGCGTCTTGTAACCTTTTCTTCAGTCCTGCCAAAATGACTTTGTTGGCTGCTTCGGCTTGCCCATTGGCTTGTGGGTGTTCCACCGAGGTGAACTGGTGTTTAATTTTCATACTGGCTACCAGGCTTCTAAAGGTGGAGTCGGTGAACTGGGTTCCGTTATCTGTGGTAATGGAATAAGGTATCCCATACCTTGTGATTATATTTTTGTAGAGGAACCTCCGACTCCTCTGTGCAGTGATGGTGGCCAGTGGTTCTGCTTCTATCCACTTTGTGAAGTAATCTATTCCCACGATTAGGTATTTAACTTGTCCTGGCGCTTGGGGAAAAGGACCTAACAAATCCATTCCCCATTTTGCAAAGGGCCATGGAGAAGTGATACTAATGAGCTCTTCTGGGGGAGCCACGTGGAAATTTGCATGCATTTGGCATGGCTGGCACTTTTTCACAAATTCTGTGGCATCTTTCTGTAAGGCTGGCCAGTAGAATCCAGCTCGGATTACTTTCCTGGCCAATGACCTGGCTCCGAGATGGTTCCCGCAGATTCCGCTATGTACCTCTTCCAACACCTCGGTGGTTTTTAAGGTCGGTACACACTTTAACAATGGTGTTGATATCCCCCTTCTGTAGAGAACATTTTTCACCAAAGTATAATGTTGTGCTTCCCTTCGGATTTTCTGGGCTTCTTTTTCCTCCTTAGGGAGGATGTCGAATTTTAGGTATTCGACTAAGGGGTTCATCCATCCGAGGTTTAATCCGACCACTTCAAAGACTTCTAGTGTGTCTTCTGTTTTTAACACTGAGGGTTCCTGGAGGGTCTCTTGGATCAAGCTTCTGTTATTGCCTCCGGGCTTGGTACTTGCTAGCTTGGATAGGGCGTCTGCTCTGCTGTTTAGATCCCGAGTTATGTGCTTCACCTCGGTTTCTGCAAAGCGCCCCAAGAGCTCCGAGGCTTTCTCCAAGTACCTTTTCATAGTTGGGTCTTTTGCCTGGTACTCCCCACTTATTTGAGAGGTCACCACCTGGGAGTCGCTGTATACCATCACTTTCGTAGCACCGACTTCTTCAGCGAGCTTCAATCCTGCGATCAAGGCTTCGTATTCCGCCTGATTATTTGAAGCTGGGAACTCGAACTTGAGGGAAACTTCTATCTGGGTTTCCCTTTCATCTACCAATATTATGCCTGCGCCGCTTCCTGTTTTATTGGAGGATCCATCCACGTAGAGTTCCCAGGTGGTTGGTTTATCCTCTTGATCCCCTGCATATTCTGCAATGAAGTCGGCGAGGCATTGGGCTTTAATCGCCGTCCGAGTTTCGTACTTCAAGTCGAACTCGGAGAGTTCTATTGCCCATTGAACCATTCTTCCTGCAACATCCGTCTTTTGGAGGATTTGCTTCATGGGTTGGTTCGTGCGGACTCTTATTGTGTGAGCTTGGAAGTAAGGCCGTAGCTTTCGAGAGGCTATTACTAAGGAGTAGGCAAACTTTTCTAATTTGTGATACCTTAGCTCAGGGCCCTGTAGAACTTTACTGATGAAGTAGATTGGGTGTTGACCGACCTCGTCTTCCCTTATCAAGGCTGCTGAGACAGCTTTGTCTGCCACGGATAGGTAGAGGACGAGGTCTTTTCCGGCTATAGGTCGGGTCAAAATAGGAGGTTGGCTCAAAAACTTTTTGAACTCCTGGAACGTCTCCTCGCATTCGGGAGTCCATTCAAATTGGTGTCCCTTTCTCAATAGGGAGAACAGTGGAAGGGATCTTAGTGCTGATCCTGCCAAAAATCTGGAGAGAGCTGCTAGTCGGCCATTCAGCTGTTGGACCTCTCTCAAACAAGTCGGGCTTCTCATTTCTAGGATAGCTCTACACTTGTCGGGGTTGGCTTCGATCCCTCTTTGTGTTAGCATGAATCCTAGAAATTTTCCTGCCTCCACCGCGAAGGCGCACTTTGCAGGATTTAGTCTCATCCCGTGCAACCTTATGGTATCAAAGACTTGTGAGAGGTCGGATAGGAGGTCCACTTCTTCCTTGGTTTTTACCAGCATATCGTCGACATAGGCTTCCATTAAGCTCCCTAAGTGGGGGGCAAACACCTTATTCATCAGCCTCTGGTATGTGGCCCCTGCATTTTTCAATCCAAATGGCATGACCACGTAGCAATAGTTGGCTCTGGGCGTGATGAATGATGTTTTTTCCTGGTCTGGTTCGTACATCGGGATTTGGTTATATCCTGAGTAGGCGTCCATGAATGACAGGTATTGATACCCCGAACTAGAGTCCACTAGGGCGTCAATGCTTGGTAGTGGATAGGGGTCCTTGGGACATGCCTTATTTAAGTCGGTGTAGTCGACGCACATTCTCCATTTACCATTTTGTTTTTTGACTAGCACTACATTGGCTAGCCATGTTGGGTATTTGACTTCTCTGATGAAGCCGGCTTCTAGGAGCGCCTGCACTTGTTCTTCTACTACTAGGGCTCGCTCTGGGCCGAGCTTGCGTCTTCTTTGCTGTACAGGTCGAGACCCTGAGTTGACCGAGAGCTTGTGAGACATGAGCTCGGGATCTATCCCAGGCATGTCGGAGGCCTTCCAGGCGAAGAGATCGGAGTTATCTCTTAGGAGCCTAGTCAACCCTTGTCTTAGGGTTTCCCCTAGGTTGGCTCCTATGTGAGTGTTTTTTCCTTCCTCTTCGCCGACCTGAATTTCCTCAGTTTTTCCCCCGGGCTGTGGTCGTAGCTCTTCTTTAACCCTTGCTCCCCCAAGTTCTATTGTGTGGACTTCTCTGCCTTTTCCTCTCAGGTTTAGGCTTTCATTGTAGCACTTCCTTGCCAGCTTCTGATCTCCCCTCACCGTCGCTATTCCCGAAGAGGTCGGGAACTTCATGCACAGGTGGGGCGTCGATACCACCGCTCCAAGTCGGTTAAGGGTAGCCCTGCCGATTAAAGCATTATAAGCCGACCCCACATCGATGACTATGAAGTCTATGCTCAGAGTCTTTGACTTTTCCCCCTTTCCAAAGGTGGTGTGGAGGGGTAAAAATCCTAGTGGCTTTATCGGTGTGTCGCCTAATCCGTATAAGGTGTCGGGGTAGGCTCTTAACTCTTTCTCATCTAAACCTAGCTTGTCGAAAGCGGGCTTAAAGAGGATGTCTGCTGAGCTTCCTTGGTCTACTAGGGTTCTGTGTAGATGGGCATTTGCCAGGATCATAGTAATTACCACTGGGTCATCGTGCCCAGGGATTACTCCTCGCCCGTCTTCCTTTGTGAATGAAATGGTCGGAAGATCGGGGGACCCCTCTTCGACCTGGTAGACTCTCTTGAGGTGTCTTTTTCGGGAGGATTTTGTGAGTCCCCCTCCCGCGAATCCTCCTGAGATCATATGGATATGTCTCTCCGGAGTTTGTGGCGGTGGGTTTCTTCTATCCGCATCTTCTCGCTTTCTTTTTCCATGACCATCCGACCTTTCTATGAGATATCTGTCAAGCCGACCTTCTCTGGCTAGCTTTTCTATCACATTTTTAAGGTCGTAACAGTCGTTTGTGGAGTGTCCATATATCTTATGGTACTCGCAGTAATCACTGCGGCTCCCCCCTTTTTTATTCTTGATGGGTCTGGGGGGAGGCAGTCTTTCAGTATTGCAAATTTCTCTGTATACGTCTACTACAGGAACTTTCAATGGAGTATAAGAGTGATATTTTCTTGGCCTATCAAGGCCGAGCTCTTCCTTTTTCTTCGCTTCCCTCTCCCTTTCTTTCGTTGAGGGAGGGGGTCCGATTCGCAAACTCGGGTCTCTTAGCCTAGCGTTTTCTTCCATATTGATGTACTTTTCAGCTCTTTCCTGTACATCATTTAAAGAGGCGGGGTGTCTTTTTGATATGGACTGTGAGAAGGGACCTTCTCTAAGACCATTGACTAGCCCCATGATGACCGCTTCGGTGGGCAGGTCTTGAATCTCCAAACATGCTTTGTTGAATCTTTCCATATAGGCCCGTAAGGACTCCCCGACCTCCTGTTTTATTCCCAGGAGGCTTGGTGCATGTTTTACTTTGTCCTTCTGGATGGAGAACCTCATCAAGAATTTTCTTGAGAGGTCTTCAAAACTGGTAATTGACCTCGGAGGGAGACTGTCGAACCACTTCATCGCTGCTTTGGACAAAGTTGTCGGGAAAGCTTTGCATCGCGTAGCGTCTGAAGCGTCGGTCAGATACATCCGACTTTTAAAGTTGCTCAGATGATGCTTTGGATCGGTGGTTCCATCGTAGAGGTCCATATCGGGGCTTCTAAAGTTTCTCGGAACTTTTGCCCTCATTATGTCCTCGCTAAACGGATCTTTCTCTCCTATGGGAGAATCTTCTCTATCGCCTTGGGAATTCCGACCCTTGAGGGAGGATTCAAACTTTAAGAGTTTTCTTTCTAACTCTTTTCGTCGCTCCATCTCCTCTTTTAGGTTCTTTTCAGCTTCCCTTTGTCGTTCCCGCTCCTGCTCTAGCTGCTCGAGGCGGCTGTGAATTAGCCCCATAAGCTCACTAGCGAGAGGGGGTCCTTCTTTTTCTGACTCGCGCCCCTCCGAGGAGTTTGCCTTCGGATTTTTGATTCCGGAAGTACCTTCCTTATTTTGATCATTAGCTTCCTGGTGGAGGTTCTGATCTGCTTCATTGTTTCCGGTGTTCAAATTCTCTTGATCAGAATCTGTCTCCACATGACCTTCTTCAGGGAATCTTTCCGCCATCACTGGTCGATCTCTCGGGTCCCCGGCAACGGCGCCAATGTTACGATGGGTAACCGGAGATTAGTGGGCCGAATGACGTTGGTTGACCCAAACGTGTGAGGGAGGTGGCCAGCTGGTGCACCTGAAACTCAGTGTTCCTCCGTTCGACTTGCGCGTCTGGGAGAATGGGGGTGGTACCTGCAATGACAATCCGATGCCTAAGTTAGCAAGAGTGTGAGCAAGTTGAGAATGTATTGGGACTTAGTGATACCTGAGGGATGTCAGGGTATTTATGGAGGTGAACCAATAACCACCGCTGAAGTAGTGCCACCTTTTTAGGTGGATAACCGTTCCCATATCTTAGGGAGGTTAAGATATGGCTCTATGAAGTGGTTAGAGAGTTTCTAGGGGTGGTTACTCATTCGAATGAGTGTTATCTGCCAGCTAACCCTCGTATCCGACTTCTTTGGAGTAGGTCGTGTTCAGTACCGACTTCTGGGGATGAAGGCCGGTACTGGGGGAGGGCCAACCCCTTTGGGTTGGGCTTCTTTGCTTGGATCCTGGGTCCTATTTATTGGGCCAGGGTATGAACACTATTCAATCTCATCTACAATAAAAATACTAAAAAAATTATCAGAGTTCTTGAATTTTTTCATAGCTATGCTTCACAAACAAATATTTTTTTAATATTATTATTAGTACTCTTTGTTAAGTTTTAATTTTTATCAACTTTTTATTTATTTTTTTATTAATAGTATAGATGTTTTTGTTTAGAATTTTTTTATGTTCACTTATGTGTATCATTGTATTTTTTAATAGAATTTTTAATATTCATTATTCATATTTTTTTTAATTATTTTTATTAATACGTATTTTTTTATAGAATTTTATTTTTTTATTTGACTTTATATATTTTTTATTATATATTCTTAAATTAGTATATATTTTATTTATTATTATTAATTTTTATAATATAAATTTTATTAAAAAGATATAATTAAATACAAAAAGAGTACGAAAGAAGAGTACTAACAAATTATAACAAAAGAGTACTAATTTTCAATACATAAATTTAAATTCTTTTCAAAAGTAATTATAGTAAAAAAATGTTAAAATAATATAGATCTGAATGATATAAATTTATGTCCTTTTTAGTAATTTTTGTCTAAACGTAATTTTGAATAATGTAATGCAAATAACATTCATTTTATTATAATCCATTAAATCACGTTAACACCAACTCACTGTTTTTTTTTTTTATCAAAGATAGGAGACTCGAACCCGCAACCTCTTAATTGAAATGGGGAGACTATGCCATTTGAACTCTTACTCATTAGCAACACCAATTCACTTTTTATCAAAATTAAGTTTGTAAAATCAATTTTATACAAAATTTTGTTTGCAAATTCTAATCCAAACACACACTTAGTCATATATAATAGTAATTAGTTAGTAAGTGCTGATGTGGACAAAATTCTATTAGTAAGGTAGCGTTTGTTTTTAGAAACAGGACAGAGACATTAAAAGTTATTCTTTGTGTATTGTGTTTGGATACGATGTACAAAACAGTAATGTAATGTCTAGTATTATGTTTGGATACACATAGACAAGACTAAAATATTATATAAAATGACTAAAATAGTCATATAATAAGATTTGAAAGGACCAAAAATTTTAATAAAAAATTATATAATAGTATTTATATTAAAATAAAATTTATAAATATAATTATTTGATTTTTAAATTTATTATTAATATGTAGGAATACATATAGTTAATATTAACATAATAAAAAATTTCTTTAGGATAATAAGTCAAATTAATTTTAGGGCAAAAAACCATATTGAGCCAAAGCAAGAATCTTGTAACCAAAATGCGCCAAATCCAATTTCGTTTCAGCAATGAGCCAAAGTGTATTTTAATATAATTCGAACCAAGCTGGTTCGAATTGCACTCCTTCATAATTCGAACCAACATGGTTCGATTTAGTGTTGAACGTTTTTGAATAATTCGAACCAATAAGGTTCGAACTTCTCTCATACATAATTCGAACCAGGGTGGTTCGAATTATGCTTTGAACTCGATTCCATGTAATTCGAACCAGGCTGGTTCGAATTACTCCTAGTGCACTCCTTTATAATTCGAACCAGGCTGGTTCGAATTAGGTGTGATTCGACTATATAAGGAGTTCGAATCACCCTCATTCGAACCATTCTCCCTCCCCCCTACCCCACAAAATCTCAGAGAAAACGACCCAGATTCTCTCCGAGGAAGACCTGAACGGACTACTCTGCTGATGGGGGACGATCCGGCACGGTTATATCGGTTGGATGGAGTCGCTCATATAGCCGGGGTCATCAACGACGAGGTTAGTACGGAAATATTTTTGATTCAAGCGTTAGTTGTGCCTTAGTGGTTTTGTTTCTTGGTTAGACGGTACTTTATGTTAGTGGTTTATGTAGGTGGTTTAGGTGAGGGGATTATGTAGGTGGTTTATGATAGTGGTTTAAGCTAGCGGTATAAGTTAGTGGTTTATGTTAGTGGTTTAGGGTGGTGGTTTAGGGTAGTGGTTTTTGTTAGTGGTTTAAGTCAGTGGTTTTTGGTAGTGGTTTATGTTGGTGGTTTATGTTAGCGGTTTTTGTTAGCGGTTTTTGCAAGCGATTTTTATATGTGGTTTAGGGTAGTTGTTTAATGCTAGGTGGTTTAAGTAAGCCGGTTTATTGAATTTGTTTCTTGTTAATGGCTCTCGTTAATTGTGGTATATGCTAGCGGTTTAGTTGTGTGGTTTAGGGTTTGTTTTCCAGTTAGTTATCTTTCATGTAATGTTATGCTGTTTAATTTAGCAAAATGGTTAATGTAAACCGGTTTATGTAAACCGTTTTATGTAAACCCGTTTATGTAAACCGGTTTACTGTAAATCGGTTTATGTGAACCGGTTTACTGTAAAACCTGTGTAGTTATATATCTCAGTATGCGGTTCTTTTCATGCGCAGCCCGAGCGATGCATTAGGAGCATGAGGCGGCAGCAGGGCATGCGTCTTGATGACAGATACGTTCCATACTTGCAGATGGCAGGGCTATACCATCTTGCAAGGCTGAACGACCGGTGGTTCCGGGTAGACGAGGCGCTCGTCAGTGCATTCGTGGAGAGATGGCGTCCCGAGACGCACACTTTTCATATGCCGTTCGGAGAGTGCACGATCACACTCCAGGACGTGGCATACCAGCTGGGTTTGCCAGTCGATGGCCGTTACGTGAGCGGGTGCCTGTCAGAGTTCCATATATACATCGATGGCGGCCGTCCACCCTGGGTCTGGTTCCAGGAGTTGCTAGGAGTTATACCTCCTCCCAGTCAGGTTCAGAAGTACGCAGTGAACTGCAGCTGGTTTCAGGAGACCTTTGGTGAGTGCCCTGAGGATGCAGATGATGACACTGTTCGCCGATATGTCCGTGCGTACATCATGATGTTGCTGGGCATGCAGCTGTTTGCGGACAAGTCTGGCAACCGGATTCACATTAGATGGCTTCCATATGTAGCGAGGCTGGAGGAGCTGGGTACGTACAGCTGGGGTTCGGCAGCACTGGCCTGGTTGTACCGGTGCATGTGCAGAGTGGCAAACAGACATGTTGTGAAGTTAGCGGGCCCGCTTCAGCTACTGCAGTCTTGGATCTTTTGGCGGTTTCCTCAGTTTAGGCCTGCAGGATATGAGACTTTCAGCTGGCCGTTGGCGTCGAGGTACTATACTGGGCCTATTCTTTTTCAATATGACTTACAGAATTGCGTGTATGTTAATACTCTATTGCATAATGTAAACACAGATATTAGTATATGTAACTCATGTGTATGGTGCAGATGGGCAGGTTACAACCCTTCCGGTAACGAGAAGGGTCCGAGAGTGCAGACGTGGAGGCTTAGGATAGACCGGTTACAGTCCAGGGAGGTTAGTATGCTAATTAATAACTGATGCTCTTTTAGTTAAATATTTTACACTTGGGTCGTACAGTTGCCCTGATAAGGGTGGGTTCGTTCTGCAGTTTATATGGATGCCGTACAGTAGCCCCGACGTACTTCAGGTGTTGCATCCGGAGGTTTTGGAGCCTCGGCACATGGCGGTGTGGCGCTCTGTGACCGCGCTGATCTACTTTGCTGTCATAGAGTGGCATCAGATAGATCGTGTTCTTCCTCAGTTTGGAGGGGTACAGGCCCCTCCGCGTCCCGCCTTGAACATCGACTTTCTGATGTCCAAGGACGGGAGAGGCGGCGATCGATGGTTCCCCTCTTCCATGCGGAAGTGGCATGCATACTGGGACACTCGTCAGGACAGTGTATTGAGGTTCGACGTTGTTGCCGACCCTGGACCATCTCATCAGTTCCTTCAGTGGTGGAGTCAGCATGGGAAGAGGTTCTTAGCCCCGGACACTCAGCTGGGGGATCCGAGATCAGTTCCTATACCAGTTGAGTCCTCACAGCGGGGTCCGGGGCGAGTGCCTGACATGGATCCTCCGGATGACGTGCCTGACAGGCGCAGGGTTGAGAGGAGGATGGGTGTAGGGACACGGAGGAGCCAGCGTCAGTGGAGGTGGCCGGATCATAGGGCGAGGAGGGGTGCTGAACATGGGGACGACAATGACGACCAGCCTGGCCACGTTGGAGGAGGCAGACACGATGGAGGTACTAGTACACACGATGGCGGTCATGGAGGTGAGTGGTATGGCACAGGGCTCGGTGACGGGGCTGACACTGGTGACGCTGGACCTGGATCGGGCCCTCTTGGAGATTACTTCGTTGGTGTGCCAGCGGATGATCAGGCTGAGCAGGGTGGTACACCTTGGCGCATATCAGGATCACAGTGGGCAGACTTTGTTGGGTCAGACTCGCTTGTTGGGGACTTCGGGAGTCCACGCTTCCTAGATGAGATCACCGCCATCATGCAGGGTGACGTGACCCCCCGCAGAGCTGGCCAGACCTCAGGGATCCAGGCCCCCTTAGATGTTGATCTGAACGAGCCTCCATCCTCATCCGCTGGTCAGCAGTTTCGTCTTGGAGGTACCCCTACATCCGCCTTCACCGCTGCATCAGAGTCTATCGCAGGATCGTCGGCAGCCCCGTTGCGTGTTGCGCCACCAGTACAGCCTGCTCCGCAGGAGGAGGAGGATGAGATAGAGGATGAGGAGCCGCTTGTCCGTCGAGGTCAGAGGGCACGGGTAGCACGTCGCTGTGGTACTGGTTCGCATCTGTTTAGATGAGTCACATTTCATGTATTTTGTTTCCTCTATTTCAGTCATGTATGATAGTTAGGTGTACTTTTCTTGTTATGTAGTGCTCTGTTTATGTATGTTGTTCGTAACTTGTGTTCGGGGACGTTGACTATTTGTATTAAATGATACATGACAAGGTATAATGATTTCGTTTAGTTATTAAAATGAGGATCAACGAGTCCTGTAGCATTACTTGTAATGAAAGACAACATATTCATTGCTACTCGCAAATACCAAAGTACAATGCATTAATCTCAACAAGTTACATACGTGGTCAAGCAATGCATCTAACAAGACAACTTAAATGTAAATAACACTAAGAATAACATCATGGAAGCTAATTTCGCCCTGTCTGAGACGATCCTACTACCCGTGGGCATCTACGTCTAGTGTGTCCGGGTTGGCGACAAAGGCCACACCGTTTTGGCCTGTTTGGATCTGCCTCATCCATATTTGTCCGTATCCTTGTGGATCTAGGCCTCCCCTCTCTCGCACGCCTTCTGTTTGGGTCCGGAATCACGGTGGGCCCATCGTAGGGTGGCCAGAAGCCCTCCGGGATTGGAGGTGTGAATCCCATCCGATAGACATTGAACACCGAGCTAATCTGATAGACGCTATGAACATAGGAGCTCCAGCTAACACGTGCGTAGGCACAGCATGCAAGTGCGTGCTGACACGGGAAATGAAGCGCCTGAAAGTACCCACAGTCACATGTCCGGGAGGCAAGCGATACTCGGTAAGTACCCAATGAGAAAGTACCAGTCGGAGTGGTCTCCGCTACGGTGAACTCGGAGTTATCACGGTCATACAACGTCACCGTGAAGCACCTGGCCGTCTTCAAGTTGGCCTCAATACACTTCACCAAATGCTGACTGAACTGCTGTCCGGTGCCCATCTGGGCCTCAGCCTCTCGCCCCTTGCGAACAAAGAGTTCGGCCAGCCTACCATATGTTGCCTTCACCAGGGATGCTACAGGAAGATTTCTTACACCATTGAGGATTGAGTTCACACACTCGGAGATATTCGTCGTCATGTGACCGAATCTCCTCCCCTCATCGCGATGCTGCGTCCACAAGGAGTAATCAATACGGTTCGCCCACTCACACATCGCCGGGTCTTCAGACCGCAGTATATCAAACCAGTAATCAAACTCAACCTCAGTCTTCGCGTACGCTGCATTCACGAGAAGCCTCCTAGCGTCTTTGCCCTTGAAGGTAAGGGCGAAATTAGCCGCTACGTGTCGTATGCAGAATGCACGGTACGCAGATGGCGGTAACCAACCTCCGTCCGGGGCCTCAAGCGCAGACTTGATGCCGTTGTGCCTATCCGATATAACCAGCAGACCGGGCTGCGGGGTCACGTGCTGCCGAAGGTGCGAGAGAAAGAATGTCCAGGACTCCGCATTCTCACCCTCTACTAGTGCGAATGCGACAGGTAGAATGTTGGAGTTCCCGTCCTGTGCAATCGCAATGAGCAACGTTCCCCCATACTTACCATATAGATGTGTGCCGTCAATGCTGACTAGCAGCTTGCAATGCCGGAATGCCTCGATGCACGGAGGGAAAGTCCAGAAAAGTCTGTGGAAATAAGCTTGAGACTCGTCCACCTGTCCTCCAACTAGAACCGGGCTCGTCCTGAGGACCGCAACAGTACCAGGCATCGTCAGCTGGACACCCAACACCCACCTAGGTATCTCGCTGTATGACTCATCCCAGTCACCGTAGATGAGGCCAACGGCCTTCTGCTTCGCCATCCATACCCTCCTGTAAGTCGGCCTAAAACCAAAATGCGCTGCCGTGGCGTTCAGGAGCACCTTGATGCTAACCGATGCGTCAGCCCTAACCATTGGCATAATGAACGCCGAAATCACAGAATGATCCAAACTTCTGTGATCACTTGATATGGATGTGGCCAGGCAAGTGTGAGGGCCATTGTACCGTTTGACCTCCCAAATGCCCTTGCGCTTCCGGAGACTGAGTCGAATCAACCATGTGCACCCATTCCCGAACTCGGAACACTTGCCCACATACCGGCGGTGATCGGACTCCACCACCTTGTACTGTACCCCTCGCCGGATGCTGTAAGTCTTCACACTTAACAGGGCCTCATCTTTATCCTGGAATTGCTGACCAACCTGGAACTCTGTGAGACCAGCATTCCCTTCCGCATCTCTAGCTCCGAATCCAACAGGGTGCCCTAGCGCACCCTCATGTGTCATGGCGTCCAGGTCCAGCGAAGAAAAATATGGTGGATACTGCTGTGTGCCAGAGCTAGAACCACCGCCAGCCAATGCAGGCCTAGCCGCTACAACCTCGTCCCCGCTATCATCCTCAATCGTTTCGGGCTCAACGTCGTCCTCATCAGGATCACCCAATTCTCCGTCTCCGACGCCAACCGGTGGAACGCCGTGTAAAGCGTTTGGCAGAACATCAAAGGATCCTACCTCGTCGCGGACGCCGTCATTCAAATCAACAGCAAATGACGGAGAGGCGACAAGTTGGGCCGCTGGCTCGTAAACTGGGACAGAGGAAGAAGCCACAGCAGCCATGGAACTGGAGCCAGCTGCCGTGGCTACATTGGTGGTATTCCGGTTCGAACCCCCTGAGCTGGATACCACATCAACCAGCTTTGCCAGCAACTCTGGTGTGCGGACCTCCGGAAACTGCCTCCGACAAAGAAACATGACTTGGAGGTCCTCATCACTACCAATCGTGAGACAATCATACTTCACCGTATCGTGCAGGATCGTGACTGGAATGCGATAGAAAAACTTCTTAATCCGCTTCGCACCTTCCAGGCCAAGTTTCATCAGCACAGATCTAACCAGGTCACCATAGCTTGTCGTTCGATTCACCACAATATAGAGAGGATTCTTATCTGTGAACTTCACTCCGGACCGAGTTTTCCTCTTGATGGATCCTCTGTGGTGTACCAAAACAGCAAAACTCTCCTCCTCACTAGCCATCTTACGTCCTCTAATGAGAGCAAATCACGTTTACAGGGTTTATATAGAGCTCTGAGTCCTACTAATTCGAACTAACCTGGTTCGAACCATGATACATGTAATTCGAACCAGTCTGGTTCGAATTACTACAATCAACCTCTCTCCCCATAATTCGAACCAACCTGGTTCGAACTAACCTGCTTCGAACCATGATACATGTAATTCGAACCAGCCTGGTTCGAATTACTACAATCAACCTCTCTCCCCATAATTCGAACCAACCTGGTTCGATTTATTACACTAAACTAATCTCCACATAATTCGAACTCAACCGGTTCGAATTACATGGTCACCTGGTTCGAACCTAACCGGTTCGAATTATTTACATTTTTCCAGTAGTAGTTCGAACTTAGATGGTTCGAATTACTTGCTAATAGAGTTCGAACCTTGGTGGTTCGATTTATATAAATATGCCTCTTGGCTTATTGCTGAAACAAATTTCTGTTTGGCGTATTTTGGTTAAACATTTCTGCATGTGGCTTAATATGGTTTTTTGCCCTTAATTTTAAATACAAAATCAGTTTTAAAAAAGAATCTGTTTTTACATAAAAAAGAATTAGTTTTTGCACATAAAAATCTATTTTTATTTAGAAAAATCAAATTTTTTTATCTAAAAACTAATTTTTCTTTTCAAGAAATTGATTTTTCTTTAAATTATATAAAATCAATTACAACTTATAAATTATTTTTTAGTATTTTAAAAGATCAATTTTACCTTTATAATATTTATCTTTCAAAAGTCTCAAGATTAATTATTTTTGTTATTATTTTTATTACAAGTCAAATAATATAATACAAGATTAAAATGATATTGAAGTAAGAATGATAAGAAAAAAGAAATTATCCAGTCCAATAAAAATTTCTACAAAAAGGAGAGAGTACCTGAAAAAAGAGAAAGAAGGAGAACATAGAGATAGAGAAAGAGCATGGAGAAGAAAGTACCTTGCTAAGAACAACGCAAATTAGAAAAAATAAGAAGAGATAATAGTGGAATAATAAAAAATATCTATGGACAAAAAAGAAAAAAAATCATAAAAAGGGTCCGCGTCCCTCTTCCAAATCCCGTATCCATCATTGTCCTTCGTAAAAGAGTAGACACAAAAGTATAAAAAACTGTCTCGGAGACAATATGTTTAGTATCTATGTCTTTGCTTTCAAACACTTTTTAAAGATGTGCTGTCTATGTCTCTGTGTCCTGTCTCCGAAAACAAACGCTACCTAAGTGATCAGCAAGTTAATTTGTTAGAATACCAATTAGATAATTAGTTGTGCAACTTAGTTTAGAAGCTATTATATAGCTGAAAATGTAATATTGGAGGCAATTTTTGCAATCAGAATGTGAAAGTGCTAGAGTGATGGAGTTGTAACAGTTGCACATACTCTCCTCTGCATCAAGCTTCGTGAGGTTCTTCCTTTCCATTTTTCCTTGAATTCACCAGTTTTAACATGGTGCGGTGAGTGTGGAAGGAAAATCACAGTGAATGGTTGAGAAACTTCGAAAGAAGCTCATAGAACAAACTCTTGATTCTCTTCTTCTTGTGAATTCGTTTTTCCTTCAAGATTCTTCGATTTTTCTTCTCCTTTTCATTCTTCGTTCTTCTCATCTAAATTCTTGTCCTCTTCCTTCGAACTCAATCGACGGAGACTGATGAGATTTGTGTTGTCGTGCACCGATTCAGCATAGACAAACATTTCCGATCAGCGAGATCGAGGGAAATCTAGCTCTTTGAATTAGCATCAACAAGATTCATTAATTTGAATCTCAAATTAGGTTTGCGATCAAGAAGCGATGGAACCTCGACCAAATTTGTCGTTCTCTTCAGTAGATATACAGGCATTAACTGCATTGGTGAATCAAATTAATACGATGAATCAGTCAAATGCAAACAAAGCTCAGACAAATCCAGCTTTGGACCCGATAAGTCCTTATTTTTTACATCCTGGAAAAAATCCAGGATCAGCCATAGTTACAGTTACCTTGGTAGGAAATAATTTTCAAAAATGGGAAAGAGATATGTAGAGAGCATTGAAATCCAAGAACAAGATAAAATTTGTTGATGGCTCAATCCAACGACCACCAGAGGATAATGTGTTGTTTGAAGCGTGGGACCGTTGTAATACACACATTGTTTCTTGGATTAATCATTCTTTAAGCCCTAAAATTGCTCAAAGCGTCATGTGGATAAACTCAGCTGAGGAATTGTGGAAAGAATTAAGGTACAGATACAGTAATGGTGATGTGTATAGGATAGCAGAATCGGAGGAAGAATTGTTTGCAAATAAGCAAGGAGACGCATCAGTGACTACCTACTACACTAAGCTCAAGTCAATTTGGGAGGAGTTGGAGAATTTGCGGCCAATTTCGAGCTGCTCAAGGTGCCCTGAGAAGTGCAATTGTGAATTGAGCATAATGAGAGGTTACAAAGAAGAATCAGGGATAATGAGGTTCCTAAGAGGTCTAAATGAATAATTTTCAACTGCAAGGTCTCAGATTATGTTATCGAAGCCATTATCCAAGGTGGATGCAGTTTTTGTGTCTCTTTTACAACAAGAAAAACAGCTAAACATGGATGAAGGAATGGAGGAGAAGGCGCTGCTAATCAATTCCAGAAATGATGTTGGTAATGGAAGCATAAGGGGAAGAGGTAGAGGCAGAGGGGGAAGAGGAGGCTATGGAAACAATACAAAAGCTGGACGAGGATCCAAACAATGTACATACTGTGGTAAGAATGGCCACTTGGCAGATACATGCTACAAAAAGCATGGCTTTCCCCCTCATTTCAAGAACAATGGAGCCATGATTAACAATATGGTTGCTGAAGAGAACAATGATGAAGTCAGTAACCAATCTCAAAGGGAAGAATTTGGTAAATATGAGCCATATTTCACCTTAGAGCAAAGAGAGGCATTGCTAGCTCTCCTGAACCAACAGGATGCACACCCAACACATAGTATAAACCAAATTATTACCACAACTCTTCCATCAAACCAAGAAATCTCTTACATAATGTCAATTTCAGTTTTCAGTCCCAAATCCTGGGTCATTGATTCAGGAACAACCAATCATGTTTCATATATTAAAAATTCATTTTAAAAATTACATCCGATTCAACCTGTGTTAGTCAGCATGCCTGATGGCACAAACACACTGGTCAATACTGCAGGCACAGTTGTGTTCTCTGATCAATTTTATTTGCTAAATGTCTTTTATATTCCAAGCTTTAAATTCAATTTGATATCAGTATCAAAACTAACAGCAGATTTAAAATGCAAACTGATTTTTGATAAAAATGAGTGTGAAATCCATGACAAGACTACCAAGAGAATAATTGGTGTAGCTGAACAAAGGAGAGGACTTTATGCTTTTGAGAACCTAACACCTGTTCAAACTACATCACAAGCTACATCCACATCTTTAGCATTTACATTGTCTGCACAGCACACACAAATAGAGCATTCTGCACTATGGCATCTTAGATTAGGACATCTACCGAATGATAGGATTGCTATTATGAAAAGAGAATACAAAAACTTGAATTTTTCAATATATAATAAGCTTTGTGATTCTTGCCATTATGCAAAGCAAAAGCGGTTGCCGTTTATGTCAAGAATCTCTAAGAGCATGAATATCTTTGATATTGTACACATTAAAATTTGGGGTCCTATCAATACCATTTCTATTTCGAGTTTTAGATATTTTTTTACTATTGTCGATGACAAAAGTCGATTCACTTGGTTATACTTTATGAAATTGAAAAGTGAAGCTAGTGAATTAGTCAAGAATTTTGTCAAAGTGATTGAAACTCAATTTGGAGTGACAATTAAAAAAATCTGAACTGACAATGAACATAAATTTAAATTGAATAAATTCTATGCATCTAAAGGTATCATACACCAAACTACTTGTGTAGAAACTCCCCAACAAAATGGCATTGTAGAAAGGAAACATCAATATATTTTAGAAGTTGCTAGAGCCATGATGTTTTATTCTAACATGCCAAAGAAACTTTGGAATTTTGCAATAAGGCATTCGGTTCATGTCATCAATAGAATCCCAGTGTCTTATTGAAAAATCATTCTCCCTATGAGATTTTAAAAGGAAAATCACCTGACATATCTTACCTTAAGGTGTTTGGATGTCTAGGATTTGCTTCAACAAAATTAGCACATAGATCGAAATTAGAACAAAGGGCAGTCAAATGTGTACATTTGGGTGTTAAAGAAGGTGTTAAGGGATATGTTTTATATGATATAACAAGTAGAAATATATTAATCCCAAGGGATGTATTCTTTTATGAAAATATATTTCCATTTTCATTGGAAAGTTCAAAAATAAATGACACTGTCACAAATTCTGCACCATCCACATTACACAATTTTGCATTTGATGATCCATTCCCTGAATCTCATAGTAGCGTTAATCCTCGTACATTACTATCACCTAATCAATTAGTTCCAATGCATCATCATGAGCTTGACATATCTAAATGCTTACTTGCATCCGTAAGGTCGAATAATTCACCATTCATTAGTGCTACATCTAAGACACCTCAGTTTATTAAGAAATCTACAAGAGATAGAAAGCGTCCTGCATATTTAGAGAATTATCATTGCATGCCTACAGTGTCAGTGGATTCATACAACAATTGTTCCTCAAATTCAGGTCTTAACTCACATGATTTTCATTAGTTTTTCTTTGAAATTTTTGAAAACATGCTACATGAGCAAACAACAAATTTTTTTATTAGTTCACAATTATGTTTTTTGAGTCAATATCACCTTTTTTCCTTCTTCCTATTGATGCTTCTACCATTTTATCTACCACACACACTTTTCAACCTAAACACAAAGAGCCAAAATGCTATGCTGAGGCTATTTGTGATCCTAGTTCGCAGGAGACTATTAATTCTGAATTGACTGCTCTAAGAGAAAATAGAACTTGGACTCTTACCAAACTTCCTAATGAAAAGAAAGCTGTGGGATACAAATGGGACTTTAGGCTAAAACTGAAGTCTGATGGTTCGGTTGATCGTCACAAGGCCAGGCTGGTTGCTCAGGGATTTACCTAAACTGCTGGGGTAGATTATTTCGAGACATATAGTCCTGTGGTTAAGATGAACACCTTCCGAATTCTCATGTCTATTGCTGCGGTGAGGGACTAGTTCATCCATCAATTGGATGTCAACACAGTTTTTTTCCATGGTGACTTAGCTGAGGAAGTATATATGTGCCCACCACAAGGACTCGCTCTGGCCTCACCAGACTTGGTTTGCAAATTAGATTGTTCCTTTTATGGCTTGAAATAAGCCAGCAGACAATGAAACACTAAGTTGTGCACCACTCTGCTCAGTGTTGGATATTCTCAATCAAGACATGATTATAGTCTCTTCACCAAGTCATTTAATGGCAGATTCACTGCTATTTTAGTCTATGTAGATGATTTAATATTGGCTGGAGATGATTTGAGTGAAATTACCTTCCTCAAACAGCACCTGTATGACCTCTTCAAAATCAAGGACATTGGGGAGTTACAATTTCTTTTGGGGTTAGAGGTAGTTCAAAGTAAGAGGGGGATTACAATTTGTCAAAGGAAGTATTGCATCGACCTCCTCAAAGACTACGGGTTAATGGAAGGCAAGGCAGTGTCAACTCCAATGGATTATACCATCAAACTGACAAAGAGTACCGGAACTCCTCTAAGCTCAGTAGCAGAGTATAGAAGACTAGTTGGAAGATTGTTATATCTAACCAATACAAGACCATATATAGGGTATGCAGTTGGAAGACTAAGCCAATTTTTGGACTGTGCTATTGACAAGCACTTTGAAGCAGCCATAAGGGTACTCAGATATCTCAAATATGAGCCAGCATTGGGATTGATGTTCTCATCTCAAACAGGTTTAGAGCCTACTGATTTCTCGGACAACGACTGGGGTACATGCTTAGACACTAGAAGATCTATATCGGGCTATTGTATCATGAAAAAGTAAGAAGCAAAATACAGTGGCAGTGTTATCGTGTGAAGCAAAATACAGAGCCCTTGCCATGGCTACTAGGGAAGCACAGTGGATTACTTACATTCTAGAAGACTTGCAAGTGAAGCTGGACAGACCAATTGCAGTGTACTGTGACAGCCAATCAGCACTGCACATTGCGGCCAATCCGATGTTTCATAAGAGAACTAAGCACATAGATATGGATTGTCATGTAGTGAGGGATAAATGGCAAGAACAAGTAATCAAGTTGTTGCCAATCACCACAACCAATCAAACAGCTGATGTGCTAACTAAGGCATTGGCTCCCACCATGTTTCAGAAATGTTGCAGCAAACTCAGAATGGTGAATGTCACCAATTCTGGTTTGAGAGGGAGTGTTATCGAAACTAATTAGTCAGGTATAATAGTAATTAGTTAGGAAGTGTTGATGTGGACAAATTCTATTAGTAAGTGATTAGCAAATTAATTTGTTAGAATACCAATTAGATAATTAGTTATGTAACTTAGTTTAGAAGTTATTATATATAGCTGAAAATGTAATATTGGAGGTAATTTTTGTAATCAAAATGTAGAAGTGCAAGAATGATGGAGTTGTGACAGCTGTACATACTTTCCTCTGCATCAAGTTTTGTGAGGTTCTTCCCTTCCATTTTTTCTTGAACTCACCAATTTTAACAAGTATCAACTCCTTTTACATCATCTCGAAGAGGAGGAATCACACTATCAGGGAGAAAGTGTAAGAACTTAATCCCTTCTCTTCTCTTAACACTTTCTTTTACCAATCAATCAGAGCATCCGTTTGCATATCTTCATACATGACTTTATTATAATGTTTTAAAGCTGAAAGAACCTTAAGAATGGACAGCTCCAAATGGGGGAGCCGGGGAGTATTCCATTCCTTGTCATGAAGTGGGCGAGATTGGAAAATGTAGATGTGTCATGTCATACAAGATAAATATTTATAGGTTTGTTAAAACATGCCATTGACTTCTTCCTTTCCATTTAGGCCCAATTGGCCCATTAAGATTGTGAAAAAAATTAAACTTACTTTATAAGAAAAAACAAAGTTGATATAAATTTTTTTTCTCAAAATATGTTTCATGCTACGGTGACACGGACACGGAACATGATACGGGACACACTGACACATGAATTTTAAAATTTTATACGATGCGAGAACATAAATACATATAAAATATAAAGTAATTTTTAGATAAATTGTAACGCTATTTTTATATTTTCTTAATATTAAAACATAAATAATTTTTTAATTATTTTTAATATCTTATTTTAATTATATAAAGTATTTAAAATATTTTTTTAATAAATAATAATATATACTATTTCTAAATTTATTTTAAGAATACATGTTAAGAATAAGATTGGACACGCTGACACGTGATAGTATTTAGGTGTTTCCAAGCGTGTCCAAACAAAAATTTTTTAATTTTTATTAAAACACGATTGGACACAACAGACACGCATGTCGGATGAGTATAAATGAGTATCATATTCAAAATGTATCCGACACGCGAACACGACAAAGTTTCCATACTTCATAGGTTTCATCGTATATAACTTATTAAGAAATTGATTTCCCATATGAGTACTCATATGAAATGTCTCCATACAAAGATCGTGGTCGAGAATTGTGATTTAATATGTTTGATTTAGTTGTTTAATATTATGCATGTCAATTTGTTAACGTTATCTTTTTGTTTGGTGAATATTCACATATTTTTATTTTTACTGTTAGCAAGTATTGTTTATCATTGGTTGAATAAGGCTATTAACTTACTAGTATGATTTGGATTTAAGTTATATTATAAGATAAGATGTAGCTGTAGCTGCATAAATTAAAGCCATAATAGTAAGTTCTAAATGGCATACATTCTGTTTAGTAGTTCAGAATCGGAGTAAGCAGTGACTGAAGAAGACTTAGTCTTATTTGTATCCATGGAAGATCTCCTTATGTTCTTCAAATTAGAGGCCTGAATACGGTGCTTAATAACCCAATAACACATAGTCCCCAAGGTTGTAACCATTATTGTTGTCCCAATAACAGTAACCGAAATAGCAAGCCACATCTCTTGTTTCCCAACAACAACAAAAGCCAATGCCAAGAATGAAACAGTTATAAGCACACAAGCCAACCACATTAGCTTGTTTATTATAGCCATCATTTGCTTCTTTGCTTTGCTCTCTATAACCACCACCGAAGTTTGAACCACAACCACAGCAAGGGATATGAAAAGTGCAATTGAATCAAACACAAAGAAGATCAAGAATGCACCCTGTGGTGCTATGTTTGCTTCACCAAGTGTTGACCCTTCAGGGACATCGCTTGGATCATCAACAAACTGCCCGGGGACTGTGAAGATCGCCGCGAATGCCACCGTTGCAATTAGCACTGCCACCACGGTTGTTGAGTTTATTGCATTGTTTAGGCCTTCTTGGTGCATCTTGTTGATTCTCTTTGCTATGCCTTGCACCCGCTTTCGCGTTTGTCGGGTGTGCTCTAACTGGTTGTGGACCTCATGTTTGATGTCACTCACAGTTTGTTTTAGCTCCCTGGCAGACGTGGTTGCGGTCGTGGCTGTGGCTGTGGTTGTGGCTGTAATTCCATGGGACTTTACTAAGGCGTTGGCGTTCACAACGCCGTGCTCTAACAGAATATTCTTAACATCGTGGTTCCCCATTTTTTCAGCAGTGTCTAAAGCAGTCTCACCAGACCTGTTAACAACTTTTTTGTTTGTTTCTTTCTGCTCAAGAAGCTTCTTTACAATCTGTGCAAACAAATCAAATTTAAGCCAAATGGGGATTGTCTTTCTATGTTGATATCAAGTTATATATTTACCTGAGCCCTGCCCTTTCTAGATGCTATATGCAATGGTGTGTTTCCCTTATTGTCAACAAAGTTTATAGTTGATGGATCTCCTTTGATCAACTCCTCCACCACCTCAAGATTCTGTCCCTTCACGGCCATATGAAGCGCCGTCTGCCTCTTCTTATCGATTCGAGTTGCAATCTCTCTGTCCTGCTCAAGAAGCACTTTCACAACCGCAACATGTCCATTCCTTGCAGCAGAATGCAAAGCTGTTTTCCCATTGCTCTTGGCAATGGTTGCCAAGCCTTTTCCTGCTTCCAAGAGGAGCTTCACTATCTCAACGTGCCCTTGTGTCGCCGCCGTGTGCAATGCTGTGGTGTTAGATTGATCCACAGTCATTGATAATTCAGGATGAGCTTCCATAAGGATCTTCACTATATCTGCAAAAAGGAACAATCCTAGTGCCTAAGAACATTTATTCACAA
The DNA here is from genome assembly GCF_003086295.3 of Arachis hypogaea. NCBI lineage: Eukaryota > Viridiplantae > Streptophyta > Magnoliopsida > Fabales > Fabaceae > Arachis > Arachis hypogaea. The sequence continues at coordinate 3,653,619 of NC_092053.1, read as the reverse complement.
ACCTAACAATATAGTCTTACTAATTACTAAGGATAATTAAAAAGGTAAAGAAAAGGAAAAGAGATACAGACCTAAATCCCCTTGTTTGGCAGCAATATGCAATGCATCAAAACCGTTCCTAGCTTTGATTCCAGCATCAGCAAGATCATAAAGTTGAATCAACTCCCTAACTAGATCAACATAACCATATTCGGCAGCAACATAAAGAGGTGTTTCACCATCTTGGTTCTGCCTTGCCAATAGCTCATGGAGTTCCTCCTGATCTTCTATACCAGTAAGGGTCTCCCTTAGTACAGAGAGACTCCCTGATCTTGCTGCAGAATGCAAATGGGTATCATCCCTCTTCCCTGTTAACTGTTTGGTCATTTTCTTCCCGGTGACACTCATTGTTTCTGGAATTCACCTACCTACTCAATTTCTCTGCTTTCTTCTGATTCTAATTCTAACTCAATATAGTATATACAACCTTCTTTTCTTCCTTCCAGCAAAAACCCAGATCAAAACTAGCATTTTTCATGCATAAAGTGTAGGATCATTTCATACCATTATGGAATCAAAATTTGTATCCTTCTATTTTCTTCAGGTCTCCGGGATCAATGCCTGTAACCAACAAAATTGAAGAAATGTAACACAATGTACTGTCTGAAAAAAAGGGCTAAGATTAAGAATTGAAACGTGAAAGGCACATGTAATAATAGATAAATAGATAGAGATTGCAACAATAACTTCTATTATGTGAATCTAAATTCGAAGCAGAAAAATGGAATTGTAACACACGCACCTAGCTCAGCGATAAACAAGGCACTTTTGCAAAGGTGGTGATCATTGTCGGGGAAAACATATAACGGAAATAACAGAACCAGCTGTGTATATAATCAAATTAAACGGAGTTTGCTAAATACAATCCATTTATTAATGAAATGGATTTTATTCCATAAATAAACAAACAAAATTAATAAATGCTTTTCTTATTCTTTAAGTAATTATTGGATCGGATGTATTTATTTTACTAAGTATATGGTATAAGCACATTATTATATGGACGAATATATTTGTATTTTGTAATGTCCTTATCAGACCCACGTGATAATGACGTCAATGCATGTTCGAAATTAGAGTTAACCTAAACTCCATTAATCTTTTTGTAATTGTGTTTGGACTGACGAGTAGGAAGTAGTAGACTTACGTCATTCTTAGTTGTCTTATGTATAGGATATATGTGAAACTAAGGAGGTGAAATTGGGTAAAAAACTATGAAAACTAAAGGTGTGTGACAATGCTGGATAATTAGTATCAAGCCATCTCAATATGTTTGATAGTTTCATGATTGATGGCTAACACAACTTTAATTAATTCGAGAGAACAACTCATTGATTTTTGTCGCATAGGCGATTGGCTAATTGTAAAATTGGATAGTCAGTGAATAAATTATGAATTGATTTATTTTTGTGCAAGTTTTTAAACTTCGTCTCTGATCTTTTTTCTTCCGGGGGGTTCTATGTGAAAATTATTTACATTAATTAAGGAGATATCTAAACTATCAAATTATATATTAACAATTGCTCAATCTAATTAACGCTATAGCTTATATGTTAACAACATGCATGAATTAAAGGTTCACATGGTTCAGAACTTCACAGAGTTACTAGATTAGAAAAAGAAAAAGAGGGAAGGTGGGGCACGAAGGTTTAATTATAGAAAAGTATAGCTAGATAATGAAAATACTAAATAATGTAAATAATAAATATATCGAATATTTATTTATTAGGTGTGCAAATAATTATTTTATTATTAAAATTTAGGTGAATAATTTAGAGGTATAATATATTTTTATTTGATCAACAGTTATTTATATTATTTAAAAAAATCATTGATTCTCTAGCATAATCCGTTTAATTATTTTAATGGTGATGATTACTTCGCATAGAAGAAACCGAGAAGAAATTAAATGTGTTGATTCATTAGAGCATCCAAATACTACTGTTAAGTAAGTAAATGGAACATGAAAAAGTAGCAATAATTAAAGCCCAACGTAATGTTATTTTGAAACTCAACAAATATAATTTATATATTAAAATCAGTTATTAATATATTTATATATAAATATATATTATTTAATTTATTTTTAATATTTATTTATATCTTAATATGTATTTTATATTGATAGTTAATTTTAATAATTAATCTTTTAATAATGTTAAGAAAACAAAAAATAACTAAAACTTACCTTATTTAATATTAATTATTGTAATAATTAATAAAGAGAAAATTTTATTTTTCTCCCATGCGAAATGTTAAAATGACACTCTCCTCCCCTCTATTTTATAAATGTATATTTTTTTCCTTTCTAACTTTTAAAAAACCTCTTCTTTAATCCATTTTAAATTTTTTGTGTTAACTAATGTTAATTTTATCTATTTTAAAAAAAAAATTATTTTTAAAAAATACCCATTAACAAAAATTTTAGTTTTTATCATTAAATTTTGCTTACCAAAATACCCTTTAATAAATTATTCTTTTATTTATTAAATTATATTTTTAAAAAAATTTAATAATTATATTATTTTTTAAAAATGTCCTTCAATAATTTTTTAATTATTAAATTATTATTTTACCAAAATTTTTGTTAACAATTTTTTTATATTTTACTATTAATTTTTTGATATTTATATATATTATTTTAACATTAAATAAAAAATTTTAGTAAAATTATTTTTCAATATCAATATATATATTAATTGTTATACATATTAACAGTGTAAGATTTTTATTTAATGTTAAAATAATATATTAATATTGAAAAATTAATAATAAAATATAAAAATAATTATTAACAAAAATTTTGGTAAAATCACAATTTAATAATTAAAAAATTATTGAAGGGTAGGTATCTTAAAAAAAAATAATTTAATTATTAATTTTTTTAAAATATTTTGGTAAAAATACAATTTAATCAATAAAAAAATATTTTATTAAAGGCTATTTTGGTAAGAAAAATTTAATGATAAAAAATAAAATTTTTGTTAATGGCTATTTTTTCAAAAAATAATTTATTTTTTCTTAAAAAATGGATAAAGTTAATATTAGTTGACACAAAAAATTTAAAATGAATTAAAGAGGAAGTTTTTTAAAAGTTAGAATGGAGGGGAATGTACATTTATAAATAGAGGAGAGGGGAGTGTCATTTTACCATTTCACAGGAGAGGGGAGTGAAATTTTCTCATTAATAAATACTAAATAAGACAAATTTTAGTTGTTTTTTATTAATTTTTTTTGTTACTAAATATTTCTGTTAATTTTAATATACATATAATATAAGAGTTATGCTACACATACAAATCTTACAAGTTGGGCCAATTTTAAAAAAAGCTACATTCACCCATTGAGCGTGATAACACACGCGTCACTCAACCGTTTCCAAAGCGCGCTCTTATTTACTATTATGGAAGACGCTTCTTCTTCACGTTCCTCCTTCTCCACCTCCTCTTCCTTCTTCTTCTCCTTCTTCTTTGTGTTTCTCCTTCTTTTTCTTTTCGTGTTTCATCTTCATCGTTATTTTTTTGATACTGTTTACTGCATTTTTTTCCTCCTCCTCTTTCTATTGATTTTGTAACATTATGTATTTTTTTTCTTTGTTTGATTTTTTCTCCTAAGAAGAATGATAAGAAAACGAAATAAGAAAATGAGGAAGAAAAAACATTAGAAGATGAGGAGGAGGAAGATGAAGAGTTTTGAATTGTGCAGAACTTAACAGAATAAAAATACACCAAAAAATTCTTAAAATACACCCAAATATCTTCGTGTTATACCCAAATATCTTCGTGTTACACCCAAATTTACTGTAAATACAGAAAAATATTTTCTCTAATGCTGCATTTTTTTCTTCTTCTTTTTTTCCTTATTTATTTCTTTCTTTTAGTTAAATGAATGTAAGTTCATCCTCTTTCAAGTTATTTTGCAGCATTATGTGTTTCTACTTCTTCTTTATTTGATTTTTTTATTTTTATTATTGTTAAGAGAGTAAAATAAGAAGATACTTGAGAAGGTAAAATAAAAAAGAAAAAAGAAGAAGAAGATGGTGATGATGATAAAAAAAAAAAAAGAAGAAGCAGTAGAAGATGAGGAGGAGGAAGAGGAAGAGTTTTGAATTATGGAGAACTTATTAGAATAAAAATACACCCAAATATCTTCGTGTTACACCCAAATATCTTTGTGCTACATCCAAATTTGCTATGAAAAAATGTTTCCTCTAATATTATATTTTTTCTTCTAAATTGAATCACACCTTAGCCACTTGATTAGATTTAAAATAATAATCAATTTCGTTCTGGTTCAATTGACAATTTGAACTTGAATTATTTATTATCTTCAACAACGAGATAACTGATGATGGAGGAAAAAGAGAAAAAGAAAAGAGGAAAAGAAATTCCAAAGAGGAAGAGGAGAAAGAGGTGGTATTGATGATGACGATAACAAGAAAGAAAAATTACAAAAAAGAAGCTAAGTGACACGAAAAAAGAAAAAGAAGAAGAAGAGAGAGAAAAAAACATAAAAAATACGTGAATATAAATGATTTGTATGATTTATATGAAAAAACGTTTATACGTAAAGAATAACTCATAATATAATCGTTTTAAACCTATAATATATAATTTGGTATATATTATTTCTCTTAGAAAGTTAGCGGAAACGGTCAAAGAAAGTTGAAATGGGTCAAGATTCAAAAAAGGCTTACTCTATAAACAACTAAAAAGAAGAAAGGTGAGTGGTGGTAGGGAGACACATGGAGTGTGTGGTGTGCAAAGATCCAAACAAACAACGCCGAATACATAGCATTGTTTTCATTTCATGTGGTTAATGCTAAACTTTTCTGTCGGAGCTTCGTAAATAATAAATGCTACTACAAATTAAAACATAGTAACCAACACAACAGTGCGCACGTGAATTCTTCATGGACGCACGTGAGTAACACCACATACACGGCATCAATAAGTCCCAATTTAGATGTTCTTGTTCTTAATTGGACAATGCTGCTGCCACGCCTAATCTCTAGTAATAATACTGTAATATGATGTACATGTGTAGGTGCGTGTGGGTCGTATTATTAATTAATTGTAGGCGTACATTGTAAACAAGAAGATACTATAAATAGTTAGCACATATATACATGCAAAAACAGTCATGAGGATAATGGTCATCAGTTTCAAATAATACAATGTTTGTGAACATCAACATTAGTTGAATTGAAAGAATTGTAATCTTGAACAGGGGCGGAGCCTCATACATTTGAAGGGGCAATGGCTCTCCAATTTAAAATTTTTTATGTATATAACTTTTTAAGTTTTATATTAGTCCCGTTTAATTTTATTTTTTTCGTCTTCTAAAATTATATATATATTTTTACATTAATTCCCTCTAAAAAATTACTCTAATTTTTTTGGTTTTCTACGATATTCTTTAATCCGACAGGTCAAGGACTAATCTGCCACAGTACTAATCTCCATTTAAGGGTTTAGTGCATGCATAAGGCGAAATTCGAATCTCCGATATTTGTTTAAGCAAACTGGTGAACTAACAACTAAACCAACCCAATTTGACTACCAAAGTGTCACTTGTTGACCAAGTAAACTAGCTATATCATATGCATTGGGCTCTTGTGTTTAGAAAGCACTTTCAAGTTTCAAGTCCATTGGGCTTTAAGTTAATTACCGTCTATTCATGCCCAATCCGCCATGTAAGCTTCAAGATTTCAAAGGTAGGGAAACCAAAAAATGCACATAGACCAAAACACAACATGCTAAGAAATATTGCTTATGGGCTTAATCTCACAAAGGCACAAACTACCAAAAACTAGAAGAAAATTGGTAATAGGGAAACAATAATTTTCACTATTGTGCCCAGAAAAATAATAAATTTTCAATTTTAATCTAATCATACAAGAGAAATTAATACACTCGTAAATACACACTCAAAAGTCAAAAGTCAAAATGGTTAAAACCACTTTTGATTTTTTTTTTTTAATTCTTAGTTCATATGAAAAATTAAAGAAAATATTATATGTATTTTTTAATATATTTTTATTTTTTTATTTTAAAAATCATTGATAAAAAATAAAATAATTAAAATTTTATTTTAATACGTAGCCTACATGTATGTTTAAAAAAAATATTTTTTTTAATATATTTGTCTTTATTTTTTTTGGTCTAATGAGTTGAATAGCATCCACTCTTAGCATTGCATTATCACAAATTCATGCACACTACATAATCACACATACAACACTTTTAAAAATTCAATTCCTATATTAGTCTCAACCAAATTTTAAATTTAAATCTAGTTGCTCACGAGATAAATGGATTGTCACTGCACCAAAAACTCGACCAAGTATTTATCTTAATCTGAATACAGCCATATCCCACTGCATAGTCACTTTATTTTTCATTTATTGCTCGATGCGTTCTTCAAATGTATGTGTAATTAATTCATCCCACACCCCTTGTCATAACATTGCCTTCGGATTTTGGCATCTGCAGATTCGCTGACCAAGATAGAAAATATTCAGAAATATTTGGTAACCAAAGAAAATCAGCCAAAAACAGTGATAACTTATCTTATTTAGCATTCATTAATTGTTGCGACAATTAATAAATATTAAATAAGACAAGTTCTGCTGTTTTTTTTTTTTTTTTGTCTTCCTAATATTACCCGAAAATATAAAACTATATCTTTTTCTTAATTAAATGGCAAATATATAGTAGTATTATATATTATTTAAAAACATTTTGAATTTTACTACCTTGTTTCTTCACGTGCTCTACATCTATCTTTTCAGGGGTAAAAATTAAATAACCCGTTCTCCACCTCCACCTTATTTTTTTTGGTATTTTGACCACACAGCTCTGCTATGTCCCAGTCAGATTTCAAAATTTGGAAGCTTGACTAGTAGCATCAACTCATATAGATCTCCCTGAACCATAATATGTCACTATATGCTGTTGCTTCCAATGTAGAAGCCTATATTCCTTTTACAATAATGGGCATTGCCTACAAATGGCATACCCAACTTTCTGGTGTTTTCTTTTTTTCTTTTTTTTTTGTTAAATCAAGAAGTAAATTCCGTACAAAAATTTTAATTTTGAAAGGAACTACTACATTGATAACATAATAATACCAAGACCAAAAAAAAAAAAGATAATATAATAATACTGATAGCTAATTAGTTACTATACTGTGCTGTACATGAACGTAGTATATATATATAAATCCAATATCTGCATGTTCCACCAAATCACAGCCAAGTTGGTCGTCGTGCAATTAATATGCACGAAAGAGATAGCTACCACATAGGACTTGGCCGTTACGAAATGTACGAATAAAAAAGAAAATAAAGTGTATAAGAAAGTGTAATTAATAACGTAACGCATGATATTGTTCATATTTTTTACTCACGTCAACAAGAAAAGAAAATCGCCAATGAGTAATAGTTCAAATGACATAATCTCCCCATACTCAATTAATAGGTTGCGGGTTCGAGTCTCATATATTTGGTAAAAAAAAAATCATATTATTTTCACCCATTATGTTAGATTTGTATATTATTCCAGTTTTGATTTGTAGATAAAAGAGAGGTGTGTCAAATATAAAAATGAATAGGTGTTTGTGGTGCCAAAATATATATTAAGTTCAAGTAGTATAGGATGAAAAAACCTAGCATTTTAGCTAAATTTTTTGTTAGATATATAATTATTTATGTTATATTTTTTTATTAGTTTAATCTTTTAGAATAAGTAATTTTATGATATGATATTAGAATTCTAAAAATAAAAAAATAGTATAAGATAAATAAAAAAAAGTTTATACAAAAATTTAAACTTAAAAAAGTTTTTATTTAAAAAATATTAAATATATAATCATTTATGTTATTTTTTTATTAATTTAAATTTTTAGATGGTGTAATTTTATTAATTTTTTTTAATGGAGTGTTTTAATGTTTTCATGTGTTAAGTACAAAAATCAAAGAGATTAGTCCGACTACAGTTAAAATGTTAGTTGTTTGGAAAATTATTTTACAATGAGCAATCAGTGAGTAAAGCCAGTTTCAAGGAAGGATGGATGGCAGTAAATTCTGGTTCTGAAATCTGAACTACTGTGTTAGAAATTTAATGTATGTCTGTTGAGGCCAGTTGTCCAGTGAGTAATGGGTCGTCCCGTCACCATGTTTTTCCATATATGAATGTTCCTCTACATATACATTTATTGACTTCATCTTTTATTGTTGCAAGTGTGAGGAGTGTTGAAGTTAGTCTCACTTTAAAAAAAGTAAAAAAAAGTGAGGAGTTTATAAGATGAGAGACCCATTAAATTAACACCTTAAGATTTTGAATTGGATGTGGTGTCTTCTCATCTTATATTCTCTCAATTGATTCTTCTCTGAAATCTTCTCGATGATCGAAAACTCCCACGGTTGATTCAACATCATTATCATCCAATGAATTTGAAAGGCAATTCACGAAACATATATTATAATATAGTATCAAATTTAAATAAATAAATAAAATTATTTAAAAAATATATTAAAAATATAACTCTTCATATATTCTTTTAAAAAACGTAATTTTACAACAATATTCATTATTATAACAAACAATAATAATAATGGCTACCAACAAGTGGCTACCAACAAGTGGGCATATATATATATATATATATATGGCCCATTTTATGTGCGATTATTTAATTTCTGATAATATTACTTTTGGCATGTATAAGAAAGTGCTTCAAGCTAAGGTATTCCTTCCTATTTATTTGTAACTAAATGAGAAAGATATGTGAAAACACTCATTAGCTTAGCTTGTACCTAGTTAACGAAAAAGCAATCCTAGCAAAATTCCATTCTTTAATTTCAGGGAACAATACTCCCTTTAATTTATTTCTGCTTGTTTAAAGGTTTTCAGGAGTTTGTGATCTAAATAACATGCATCACTCTTAATTATATTACTGTGGACCAAATTCGGATAACTATGTATTACTGCTTTTCCATTTCTAGGTATACTTAAAATTAATATAATTAGACACAAAAATTTGTCTATATATATTAACTTTCAAATCTACATGAAAAGATACAAGCAACTATATATTGTAAAGAATAAATAAATATATATCATATTATTGTTGACAAAAGAAAATTAAAAGTTGAGTTAAGAAAACAAAATATGCACATCCATCGGGTCCAATAATCAAAACTAATTATAGTACTCTATTAATGAACATCGTACACGTAATAAATTTTGGAAAGTACAAGAACTGTTTTGTTAATATGTTTTGACTAAAATGGAAAATCATTATTGCTACAACGAACCTAGCAATTTAAACAAACGAGAAACGAAAACTACGGAAAAAAAAAACACAAAACCTGATTGTGTGTGATATATAGTCTTCACTAATCCACAAATCGAAACTAACATAGCCCACCACCACAGCTTAAGGGATTCAACATACAACAATATAGTATAATATATAGTTTACAGAAAAATGTAGTAATAATCCAGAGAATGAAGAAGCTAAGCACTGTAATTAATTAACATTGTTACCTATCATCAAGAGATCGAAAACTTCAGAATGACAATGAAAGTGAACGTAAAATTCTAACAATTTTTTACTATCAATTTCAAGTGAAGTCAACTGTACTAGTTAGTAACAGGCTGACTAAGAAGGTTGAAGTTGGTTGGATCCTCAACAGCATTGATCCAACCGTACTGCTCCATGAAAGGGTTGGCAAGGGAGTGTGGTGGATAGTGATCAATGCATTCATCCCACACATTCCTATCCTCAACATCCTTCATTACTTGCCACAAACAGCTGTTACATTTAAATCCCGCACCAAAGCTTATCATCAATACCCTGTCCCCTCTCTTGAGCCTCCTCTTAGCTTCCATGTACGCTAACACATACCACAAGCTGCTTGCTGACGTGTTTCCAAACCGGTGCAGCGTCATCCTCGCCGGCTCCAGATCATACTCAGTCAGATCCAAACTCATCCCTATCCCATCAATAACCGCCTTCCCTCCGGTGTGCAAACAGAAATGATCTACTCCGGTCTTTAAATTCAAAGGCGATTTATTACCATATTTTGTGTTTGTTGCTAGAGCTGCTCCTTTAGGTGCTGACGTGGCAGATTTAAATTTTCTGAGGAGGGAAACGAGTAAGAATCTAAGCATCTCCCTAGCTGGTAAAATCTTGGGGGATAAGACTCTTAAATTGTCAACAAAGGCTCTTGTTGCTGCCTTAGGGAGATTCTTCCCTAGGTAGAACCCAAGCCTACCTTCATCGTCCTCCTTCTGGTTGCAGCAACCGTATGCATCATCTTTGGCGCCATGGTGTGTTCTCACCAAGCACTTGAGCTTGAATATGGCTTTATGCTTCAACCAACTCTTGTTACTCAAAAGAATAGCGCATCCTCCGGTTCGAAACAAACAATTGGCGAGGACCATGGATCTGTCGTTCCCTGAGTACCAGTTAGGGCTCAAGGACTCTGAAGTAACCAACAAAGCACACTTGTTTCTCTGCGACTTGAGAATGTTCTGGACTACGTCAAGAGATACCAAGCTTGCACTGCACCCCATGCCGGTGAGGTTGAAAGCCTTCACGTCGTCCCTCATCTTGTAGTGGTTGATGATTCTTGAAGTCAGCGACGGGACTGACGGGAACATGGAGACGTTGACCACCAGGACGTCGATGTCGGAGGCGGAGACGCCGGTTTTGGCGAGGAGTTTGGCAATCGAGTCGTGGAAAAACTCGTCCATTTCCGAAACGGCGTCGTTTACGGTAGGGTTAGACTCGCGGCCTTGGAGGAAGTTCCTTGGAACGTAAGTTTCTTCGCCAAGGCCGGATCTGACAATGGCTTTGAGAAGGAACTTGAAGTCGTTGAGAGCCAAGGTTTTGTTCCTGGATATGATGCTGCCGCTGCATTGAGTTCCAAGCTTTCTATCATCGCCTGGCTTGTAGCATTGGTACCCTAAAATGTAGCATTCATGGTCCCTTTTGTGATTCACCACCTTCCACACAAGGAAGCACAAGTACAATAATGGCGTTACTACATAGAGTAGTATAGTAGTAGCAGTGAGGGAAGAGGAAAACAACTCCATTATAGAGATAGAGAGATAACAAATGGATTTGAATTGAAGAGGGGGGAGGGGTGGTATAGTGATACTTTTATAGTAAGAATGAATGAATGAGGTCTCAACTGCCAACAAACTTATCTGAATTTCAATTGATTCCGTGTCGTTCTTTAATGCAAAGAACTGGTCACACCTTGGGCATGCATGTGAAAGCCAACACTTTCCCCTTCGTTTTTTCAGTTTCTAACTCCATTATATACCATACCTCCATACCCAACATCTTCTACATACATTTTCTTCTTTTATGATATCATATTTTCCAATATTTATTGCCAGCAAGTTTACGCTGTCATGCACGAGTTCGTTGTTGGATTTTTGCGGTGAAAAAAATATATGAAAGCCATTTATAACCTACAGTTAGTAGCTTACCAATCTATGTTTTTATTCACATTTCACACTTAAGAAACGAAATAATATGACGAAGAAGGAATGGCCATTATGTGATATTATATAAAGAATCGTACTGCATATAGTCACAGAGTGTATGTGATTAATAAATAAATACTATTACATACATATAATCATTCATCGGCTTTAATTTTAGATTTCTTTTAAAAATAATATCACATTATATGCTATTATATGATATTTAAATTTTTAATTATTATATATTAATTTAATTATATTAAATAATTTAATATGCTTGATTGTATTATTATCTAACTGTGTTTGAATAATAATTTTACATATTGATAAATGCAGCTAAATTTTTATCTTTTTAACTTTTAATTTCGCGTGAATATACCGTATGATTCTCGATCTACTTTTTATTATTGTCTGCAAAATGGCTCTTCACCCCTTATAGAATGACTTTCCACTTTCACGATTTATCCTGTCTACAACTGCGTATCATATCATACCATTGAAATTTACTATTCTATAAAGTGCAAGTTTTGCCTCATATAGAAAAGAAAAAGCAACAGTGTTATTACGGAATAATATTTACTGGTACAGAAAAAATGATACGGGAATTGGAAGCGACAACTGTGTTTGGCCGTACGAGTAATAAACTTGGGTTAGGTTATGAAATTTAATTTTTCAACTAGCCTTGTTAAATTATTACAGACGCGCTTTCAGTCGTGCTTCTTTATATAGTTAAACTTGAAGAGCGTATAGATATCTATATACATTATATGTATAAGTATTAGCTTAGCTATTTCCTATTAGAAAAAATTTAGGGTCAACAATTTTATTAAATTTTGACTAATATATAATCAGATAAAAAAATGAATAATCTCATATCATTAAATAAAATTTTATATTATTAAAAATATTATTAATAACTATTTAATAATTACAAATTATAAAAATTGCTGACCTCTATCACTCCTCTTGCTATTATTTGAAACGATTGAAATTTAAGATCTTCAATTCCTAATAATTGGAAAATTTATACTACCAAGTGAAAAACAAGCTTCGTATAGAGGGGGCACATCACTTTAGTTCATATAGTAGCACATGCGCTCAGCATAGATGCCTGCACATGTTTCAATTAATAAGTGATTAAACGTAGACCGGCCGCAATAGGCATTAGACTACAATCAACATGAGATATATTGAAGAACCAAAATGTTTGATAACCAAAAGAAAATCAGTCAAAAATAATTATAATTTATCTTATTTAATATTTATTAATTATTACGACAATTAATTAATGTTAAATAAGACAAGTTCTGATTATTTTTTTTGTTTATCTAGCAGTGGCGGAGCTTCAAAAATTTTTTTGGAGGAGCCAAAAAATTTAACAAAAATAATTAAAAAATTATATAATATTTATATTAAAAAAATTGTAAATATAATTAATTTTTAAATTTGTTATTAATTAGTGCAACTATATATAGCTAAGGTTAACTAAAAAACTAAAGCTGATTTTGGTTAACTAAAAATTTGGTTTAAGTTAATAAACCAAACTGATTTTAAATGATAAAATTAGTTATTAATTGGTTATAAAATTAACACATTAGTTTTAAAAATAAAAATTAAATTTTAAAAAATAATAGATTTTTTTACAAAAAAAAAACTAATTTTTGCACATAAAAAATATTTTTAATCTAAAAAATAAATTTTCTTTTGAAAAAACTATTTTTTAATTATACAAATAAATTATAATTTATAAGTTAATTTTTAACATTTTAAAAAAAATTATTTTTAAAAACATCTATTTTTCAAAAGTTTCAAAACTAGTTATCTTTATTGTTATTTCTATTACAATTAAATAATATATTGCACCAAAATAAAATTTTAACTTTCTAATAAAATAAAATATCAAAATCTATTAATGTATATAGTGCTAATACTACAATGACATGTAGTTGGAAATGTTGATTTAAAAAATAAAATAATGACTATTTATTAGCATGTGGCATACTACTAGTCACACAAAAATAAAAAATTAAGTGAATGATAAACATAAATGTTGAACTCAGATACATAGGATAGAAATATGTAAACTTAACCATCTAAGCTAACCTTATTTTATGTGAAAAAAAATATTAATTTTTTTACAAAACCTTTGGGGCCATGCCCCCATTGTCCTAACAAAGTTCCCCCCATTGTCCTAACAAAGCTTCGCCATTGTTACCTAGCATTATCCATTGAAATTAAAATAGTATATGAATAAATAATCGTATTAGATATAGTAGTAGCCAACTAAAATACTAATACACAATAGTTAGTTAACTATTAATTAGACTTAAAAATTCACATATAGTTATTTTTGTGTGAAATTGTTAATTAAAAATGGTTAAATAATTTAATATATTTAAATAAATTATTATCTAATATTTATTAACTTCACATAAAAATAATTGCATCCAAGTATTCACCATAAATAAATAAAAAAACATTTAAATTGAATCTAATACTAACTCATCCTCACTCACTTAACTTTCACTCTTTTATTTAATTGAAGTAATCAAAAAATAATTGAAGAGTAAATCAGTGTCTTGTTAAATAAATTAATCGATTCTTTGAGGTAATCAATTAAAAGGTAGCTAATTAAAGCTAATTAGTTAAAAAATAAAAAATTTGTTATAGAAAAAGAAAAAATAACTTTTTATTATTCTAATTTTTTAAATTTTAAAGTAAAAATATAAAAAATTAGTTTGAGTTGGCTTAAATTATATTTGACTTTTAATTTTTTTTAAATTTAATATTTTGTTATAAAATTAGCGGGTCTATTAAAAAGATTATAAGAAGTATTGATTACCCACAATTTTTAATGTATAAAATATTAGCGGTAGCAATTTAGCATGGAAAATTACTCATATTCATCATAAAAAGAGGGGGAGGGGACAATTATTTTATGTTGAACCCATGAGTTGTTAAACCGTATGTGTTTTAGTTAAGTTATTATGAGAAAGGAAAATCCTGGAGGACAATACTACTTTGTTATTATTGCTGTTAAATTGAGTTGATTATTTTTTAATTAATAAATACTACACAAAGTTATATCTCTTGCATTATTATATCCCCCTCTCCGGGCCCACCAAAGTAGGCACTGGGCAAGATTAACCTATACAAAAGTTAGGCTTGATTTTTTTGTGTCTTTTTTGTTGTCTCACTTTTTTATTGTTAAGAGAAGTTAGTTTGGTATTCTTTAGTCAATGATATTAGTTTTTTCTACAAGTTTAGAGTTTCATTTCTCTCTTTCATCTTTAACTTTTTATGGTCGGATTTCAATTTTTTTGTTGAGAAAAGTACAAATAGGTCCTTGACTTTTTGTTTTGTGGACATTTTTGTCCTTGACTATTGAAAAATACTTTTAAATTCATGACCTTCACAAAATTTGGACAGATCAATTCCTGACGGAGACATTTAGACGGATCAGTCTCTGACAGAGGCATTTGGACGGAGGGACTAATCCGTCCAAGTTTTGTGAATGTCAGAGACTTAAAAGTATTTTTCAATGGTCAGGAACGAAAATGTCCGCAGGATAAAAGGTTAGGGACCTATTTGTCCTTTTATCTTTTTTTTTATACAAAGTTTTTATGGTATCTAAAGTCACTCATTTGCGTGAATTAGATTATCGATTCTTATTTTTTTGCATAAATTCTTGAATAATTCTTTGTTTTTTTTTTCTTTTTTTTTGGTCCTTTTTTTTTATCATGTCAATCACTTTATTAGATTCATTTACTACTAAAAACTCAATTTTATCAATTTCTGATAAATTGGTGGATAATAATTTCAATACCTAAAAATTCCAGGTTTTTTTCACAATTCAAAATTTCAATTTTAAAGATTATTTATACCAATCCAAGGTTCCAACGCAATTTAAAAAAGATGCTGCCAAAAAAACAAATATTGAAACTGCTGAATTCAAGAATTGGAGACTCGATGATCTCACATTGTCTACTTAAATTCTTGCCTCAGTTACAACACCATTTAAGAATAAAATCCTTCACTGTTACAATTTTTATGAGGTATGAAATACACTTAATGACTACTTTAAAATATTCATCAGCGACTAGAATACAAAGCTTGAAGGCACAGCTAAAGTCTGTAAAAAAAAACTGGCACCATTCTTAAATACTTTAACACAATTTAGCAATTAGTTGATTCTTTATATGTTGTTGGGTACAAAATTTAAGAAGATGATCATATCTCAGCTATTCTTGATGGTCTGTTAGAAGAGTATACAATTTTTAATACATTGGTCATGTCTATAAATTGTCCTCATACAAGATTTCAGAGGTTGAATCTTCCTCAAAGTCTTTGATGATATGATTGAAAAGAATACCAAAAAATACCAAACTAACTACTCTAAACATTTATGTATAAGAGATATGAATACCATTTATTTTGAGTTAGAATAAGTAGAGTTATTAGGGAGTGACTTGTTTAGACATCTTAATATAGGCCATGACAAGAATATCACAATAAAGCATTATTAAAATTTTAAAAATTATTATTTACACATTAAAATTAATTATTAAAATTAATTATTATGTATTTATAGATAATACATATTTAGTTTAATTTATTTTTAATATGTATTTTATATTTAAATATAAATAAAATATACATTAATATATATTCTATTTAGATGACTTAGTTAATGACCAATTATAATATAAATTTAGTATAATTGTTTAAAGATAACTATTAAAAAACGAATTTTTTTACTAATATTAATCAACAATTTGCATTATTATTGTATTTTTATATTATTAAAATTTAGAATTTAATTTTTAATATTTAAAATTGATTAAATATTAATTAAAAATAATAAATTTTATTGATAACGACTGTGTTTCTACCCTTAAAATAAAATTCTTCATAGCTAAAGCCTAAAGGATAAAAGGAATGCTAAATTGATAGTTAAATTATAAACCCATTTCATTTATATCTCTCAACTAATTATCAACAATTTGGCAACAGGGTATTTATGAACGCAAAGATGCATCAGATTCTTTCTTACAGATAAGATTTCCATACACGTTCATATTTCTCCCTTAAATAGCAATATGCTTTCTATTATATTATCGGCTTTATTTGGTAAAATTATATTGTATCTACTTTTAATTATTTAATTCTACAATCAATATTGTTTTAAAACAAGGAATATTACTATCATATATACTATACAATATGAATGTGATTGTTAGAAAAATAACTTTTCATGGTCTCCTTTTATTAATTCAAGTTTTTTTTTAAAAATAATTTATAACATTTATCAGGCTTTTTATTTAAAAGTTTAGTTAGCATTCGATTTTTAATAACTCTAAAAAAAAGAATTTTAATAAAGAATGCTAAAAGACGGTAAAATTTATTGTTTTTGATCATCAGCAGTTAATTAACAATATTTAAAAATATAAATTAAAAATATATTGCTGAATTGTTAAATTAAAAAAATTAGATTGATGATTAAAAATATTGACAAAAAATAATAAATTATATTAATCGTTAAGAGTTTTTCAATTTTAATATAAAATAAATAAAAAAGTTTATTATTATTTTAATATACTTTTCGTACTAATTTAAGTGTTAGAGCATTTTTTATAAATATTCATCAAATTTTTTTTTAAAAGACGAAAATATGCTTTATCTTTCAAAAAAAAATTTAATATCCTTTTAAAAATTGAGATATACATCAGACAAAGTTATCATGTAAAAACAGAAATATTATTATTTAAAGGAAAATATAAAGAATAAATTAAAAGATAAATCAATTTAAGTTTAGAAATATAATTGCAAAGTCAATAGTATTGATAATATAATATTCATATATATATACTTGGATGTGAACATATACGTAACGTTCTGCATGAAAGTCGTCAATTCCTGTGCCCAACTAACTCATTCTAGTCAATCATCATATTTAATACCTTCATGCATGTTTATCTAACTGATATTACATAAATGCAAGATGAGATGAAAGCTTTATTAGGGTTCTTTATTTTATAGATTCAACGGATCAAAGTCAAAACATTTGGGAAATAATAATAAAAAAATAAAGTTAAGTTTTCAAATGTTAGCCTTGTACAAAACTTTTTCGAACCAAACAGACATACTTATGGATTCACAAAATAATAAAATATACAATGATTATGGATTATGATCCAAGACATCACGTAAAATAAAGGTCCACTCAATTTATTTTACACATGACCCACAGTCCCTATCACAATTAATAGTACTTACATATTAATTAATTACATGCATATATATACTCATGTGAAAAATGCATATATAAAAGATGATGTTATTACGTTTTCGTGAAAAGAACTATATACGCCAGTGGATTACTGGATTGCTAGCTGTATATATATAAAAATGACACATTATATGTACCAACTAGATGTGCATTCACCCAAAAATTGTCTTCCCTTGCTGAGTTTTCGATAGCAATTTGACAGAAACTACTTGAAGGAGAACATCAACAACTGTATGATGACCTAGCTCATGTAAAATTCTACTACTTTCCAACATGAATTGCGTATTATTGACCATGGGCCAATACTCTATCGTGATAAGGCCCAAATATAAATAATTTAAATAAACAAATTATATGACTTAATTACATTGAATGTATAAAAAAATTTCTTTTAACAATTTGATTAGAGAGAAATTCTCCACATACAATCATTGTTTTTTTATACAAGTCTTTACAAGTGCACATTCTTCTTTATCTTGCGCTTGTTCTTCTTCCTCTTCCTCTTTTTTCTTCTTCTTTTCTTTCGTTTCTTACCTTCTCTTTCTCCTTCTTCAACCATTACTGCACGTTTTTACTGCACCTTCTTCTTCCTGCTGCACGTTCTTCTTCCTCGTCCTCTTCTTCCTCTTCCTCTTCTTCTTCTTCTTCTTTTCTTTCGTTTATTGCCTTCTCTTTCTCCTTCTTCAACTGTTATTGCACGTTTTCACTGCACCTTCTTCTTCTTCTTGCTGCACGTTCTTCTTCTTCCTCTTCTTCTTCTTCTTCTTTTCTTTCGTTTCTTGCCTTCTCTTTCTCCTTCTTTATTTACGTGCTTTTCTATTTGTTTTCTTTCTTCGTTATTCTCGATTTTCATTGTTTTTTGACATCAAGCTCTGAAATCGTTTTTGAAGAAGAAGAAGCAGCAGAAGATGAGGAGGAGAAAGAGAAAGAGTTCTGAATTATGCATAAGGTGTACTTTAACGAATTTTGGGTGTATTTCTTAAATCTTTTGGGTGTAGTTTTTGTAATCCTTTGGGTGTATTTCTGTAATTCTTTGGGTGTATTTCTATAATCGTTTGGGTGTATTTCTGTAATCCTTTGGGTGTATTTCTGTAATTGTTTGGGTGTATTTCTGAAGTTCCATTATCTTCAAATTTGGCAAAAAACTCGTTTTCATGGAGGAAGAAGAAGAAGAGTCGTTTATAATGCATGGTAAGTAACGCGCTTTGGAAATAGAAAGTGGTTGAATAACGTGCGTTTATTTACTCTTGAATGTGGGAGTATAATGCGTATTTTTTGTTAGGCTTGTGCCAACTTATAAGACTTGTAAGCCAAAAAAGATTTGTATGTGTAGTAGGTCTTTTGATTAGATGCATAAAACCGAGCACCAATAATCATTATAGCTGACTAACTCAAATCTATATATAGAAGGAGAATCCATTGAATGTAAGGCTCATAATAACAATTAATCGCCCAAAAGATTAGCTAGTTAATTAATACACCTATATGAATAACCAAATCCGTTATACAGTATATCTAGAACCACTAGAAGAATCGAGCTAGGTACTAACTAGCTCATGCATGATCAACATCATTTGGTGTGAAATTATTGAGCTGGCGGCAAAGAAGAATGGGGGCGCATAGTCTACACATTTCAATGTCCTTGTCAGCCATGAATGGGAACCCTCGTTTTAGTTTCATGTCTACATCTATATACGTCTCTATGCTCTTTCCATCTTAACTAATACCACGGTCTTAATGAACTTCTTGTTGGAAAAATCTCAAGTTCGGACAAGAACTTGTGAGAAAGCAGCAGAAATACTAAAAATAATTTTTTTTTTATACCTTGTACAATTGGATAGATAATATTAAAGATACTTTAAATAACAAATATAATGAAAGAAATTAAAATAATAAATACTAAAATTTTTATTGTAAAAAAAAATCTAAAAGAGAGACAAAATTTTTTATAAACTCGCAATTTTTGCTTCTTTCCATTTACTGAACAAAATTACAAGTTGAAATTGTGGTCACTTAATGGATCAAGAACCAACAACGATGCTCTCTCGATCTTAACTAATACCTCCGTCTTAATGAACTTCTGTCCATGGCTGCTCCGTGCATCTACAGCTAGGTTATTAAGATCAATGCAAAAATGGTTCTCTTAATTTTTTTATAATAATTTCAGATTGAATAATACTAAGAGGAGTGTTAGGGGCTAGCAATTTTTGTGATTTGTAGTTATCAATGATGATTTTAATGGTGTAAAATTTCATCTAATAGTGTGAGATTACTCACTTTTCTTTTGCTAGTTATATGTTAAGCAAAATTTAATAAATTGCTGACCCTTAGACTTTTCCTAATACTAATACTTAGAGCATCTTTAATCCTTAGATCTAATTTTAATTTTATTTTGGGTCGTATAAAATAACATATAAATATTTATGGGAGTATATGTCGTAAATAATAATTTAAAACTAAAAGTAAATTTTGTTTCTCTAATACTTAGTATTAATGTAGTTAGAACTTTATATTACTTTTAATTATTATTTTATCAACATAATTATACAAATATCAAAATTTTATTGATTCTTTATCAATAAAATACTGTATTTCTAAATTGATATCAATTTTATTTCATCAATTAATTTTAATACAAATTTTAACTCTAAATTAATTTATTTTTTAAAAATATTAAAAATAATACTCTAAATATACTCTATTAAAATTGTTCTAAAATATTTGGGTGTATCGTGCGTTTCTTGTTAGATCATAAGTTTTTATAAAATTAGACATGAAGAGACTAACAACTTCACAAGTCTATGGCATAGGTACATGTCTAATTAAAAAAAAAAAATATTAAAAAATAGTTAGAATTTATTATTTTTAGTAAATAATTATATTAGTTATTTAATACGTAAAAATATGAACTAAAATATGTTGTTAAATTATTAAATTTAAAAAATTAAATTAATAATTAAAAATAATAACTAAAAATAATAAACTCTAATGATATTTTAATGGTTTTTTTGTCCTGAGACATATCTAATATTTATATCGAGCATAAGTTATTGGTTGCAGCCTTGCAGATATATGTTTAATCAACCAAAGTTGGAGACTGCAATCTTCAAGTATTCACAAGATAATTTTTTTGGTGTTATATAATGTTTTGTCAATTTTTAGTAAATTAACGATGGTTCGACTAATAATTTGAAAGGAAAATCTATTTTTTTTTGTGAATTCAAGCCAAAGACAATATCAATAGAAAATTTAAGATAAAAGGAAGGAAAAGATATAAAAAAAATTGAATAAGATGAAAGGAGAAGATAAATTGAAGGTAAAAGTTAAATGCATAAATGAGAATTGGAAAGAAAAAGTACAATAAAAAATAAAGAGAAATCGAAAGAAAAATTTGAAGGAATATTTAATTTTTGTTTGTAAATTCGTTTATAGCGTTAGGATATTTAGAGTATTTGTCAAATAATTCCAACCTTTTATTTTAATTTTAAAACTCTTATTTATAGAGAGAATTCTAATAATTAAAAAAATTAT
Organism: Arachis hypogaea; assembly: GCF_003086295.3. NCBI lineage: Eukaryota > Viridiplantae > Streptophyta > Magnoliopsida > Fabales > Fabaceae > Arachis > Arachis hypogaea. The sequence goes on along the minus strand of NC_092053.1, from coordinate 3,632,256 downwards.
AATAAAATCCTAATAGAAGTTTATTTTTTTCTAATAACTAAATATAACTGCAAATACTTCTGACCAATTGTCTGTCTGAGCATGAGAGTATCCAAGTTATAGTTAGCATATTATTCAACACGTCTTCATGATTTCTTCAATCATTACGGTAGTGTTTGGTTTTGAGGTTTTGAGGTTTTGAGAGACTGAGACTCTGTTTGTTGGTTTAGAGAGTGGTACTAAAATTTCTGTATTTGTCACCAAAATTTCATATTTCAGTATCTCCAAAAAGTGAGGACATAGGGGACTACAATTTTTAGAAATAGCGACTGGAATTTTAATAACATTTAATACCTAAAATACCCTTATTTCAATTAATTAATTTTAATTTTATCCTTTGTGCAAATTAAATTAGAGTTTCATTCTTATTTCAATTTCTGTCTCCCATTTTGTACCAAATAGAATACTGAGATTTATTTAATCTCTGTCTCTTAGTCTCTATCTCTCTATCTCAGTTTTTTTGTCTCTGTCTCTCCACCAAATGCTACCTACATATCGAATTCCAACCAAGTTGCTCCCCATTAGTGCATGGCCAATTTTATATAATATCAAAAAAAGTATTTATTTTCAATCTAATGTATAGTCATTATTATTTTTTCGTTTTCTAGATAGTGCCGTGTTGGCGTATTCTATAAGAAATTTGTCTCCAATAATGCTATATACTTGTTCTATCCTTAAAATCATTTTAGTTTCTTAATTTTTGTAAATATATTTACAAACATTATACAATAAACAGAGCTTTATCTTCTTCTTTTTTTTAAATGGTTGATAACAAAAAACTATTTTAGTTAGAAAAGGATAAGTTTCGTTCATATTTCTTTTTGTCTTTCTAGTATTACAGTTATTTTTTGTGGGCACTGGACTCATGGTAGTTTTTTATTTTTGGGTATTAAGAACAGGATGGTAGCTACTCTTTTGTTTTATGTGTTTTCGCAACTTGGTTTGCTTGACTGGATCCATCTTATTATATAGATGCCAATCAAGAGATCAATAGATCATTCTTAGCCCTATCTCTATCAGACAAATACCTTATTTAGTTTTTGGACACTATCAGACAAATTCATTAAAAGATGAATTGTTGTTATTCAACTCTTTTGGGTTAGACTTACAAAGTGCAACCAAAAACCTTTTTGGGCCTACATGATCCATTCAATTTCTTGGATCAATAGACTTAAACTCGTGTATTTGTGGGCTAGAGCCAACTCCTATTTACCTTTAAATGACCCAAAAAAAAAAACCTTGCCGGCTTTCAATACATAGAAAATTGACTATGAATCCTTTTGTGACAGGTTAATATATAGAATATTTATATTTTCAATATATTTTTCTCTGCGTTACTTTCATATTTGTGACAGTTGTTGTTTCGATCAAGGAAAGCTTAGTGCAATTTGAGTTGTGAATCTTATATAGCAGATGAAAACGATGAAGAACCTTTAATTTCAACAAACAAACAGAAAGATAAATAAATAAATAAAATAAAGAATATGCAGAACAAGTGAGAGATTCATTGCTCATGTTATTGCTGCAGAAGAAATATCCTAATCGCCTTCGATGCCTTGAATTTAAATGAAAGAAATCAGGTCACACAATACCTTTTAAACTACGTCTTTTTTGAAAAATACATGTAAGATCATTTATTAGTGTCTTATGATAATATTGTTCATAACATAACAATCCACTAGCTAGTATCAGAAAGTTCAAGACTATATACCTTGAATAAATCAATGTATCACAAAAAAAAAAAAAAAAAAAGAACAAAGTCATTCTAGCATTATTATGTCTGTTGTAACTTGTAAGCATCTCAATAATTGGATGCAACATAATTAATTCTATACTCCATGGTTTCCACTGTACACAACATAACTCCCTAAGTCTCTATGCAGATTATACATCTAATTAACCCCTCATCCTACTATTTGCATCAACAGAAAAATGAAATATTAAAACAAATGACGTGGAACAAGCTTGCTATCGAAGAAAGGAAGAAAAATGGGTAGTAATGCTGCCCGGATCTTCAACATCATGCAAAATAAAAGAAATATGATTCTGCAAATCATCGGGTGAGAACGCTATAACCGAATCCGACCCGACCCGATTCGTCTCGTAGAAATCCCGGTACTTAGGCACCAGCTTCGAAACAACCGATTTCTGGATATCATCCCGCAGTTTCAGGTCAGGTGCGATCCACGTGGACTGCATCTGGCACGCTTCCTGGAACGCCATATTGAAGATATGGAACTTGGCGGAAGCTTCCGCCGGTTGCATCGCCGCTTTTGGATTCTCCGGCAGAGACATCTCCACCATACTCCACGCCATGTTCACGTACTTGGATGCGTATTCCTTCACCTTTTGATCGTGACTCGCGAGCCAATCGTCGCCCAGGATGGAACCTAGTTTCGTGTTCCGCGCCTTTGTGACCACGTATTGCATGTTGTTCGCAAGAAACAGGTAACCCAGCGCCACGTTCTTGTAGAGCTCTGCTTTTCCGTCGATCTTGCAGAGCAGCAGAAGAATCTCCCACGCCAGCCGCTCCGCCAGCTCCGGAGGCGCTGGAGTTTTCGCCGGGAGCTTCGGTGTCCGGAAGTAGGACTCCGGCATGGGAGTCTTTGGCGAATCGATGAGTATGTTGGTGAGCGCGTCGCTGTAATCGGCTAGGAATGAGATGTAGTTCATGACGTAGCGAGTGAGCGGGTGGATCCTGCCGCTGGGGACCGGCGTCTTTGATGACTCCTTAGTAATCGCCGATTCGAAGGCCGATAACGTTGCTCTAACGGCCTCGCCGATTTTCATATGTGAAACTCCGACTTGTAACCTTACGCTTGAGGTTGATTCGTATGAGAATATGTCCTTGATTTTAGGCCAATTTTGAGAGAGTGCTTCGTAGAGATCGAGTAGTCGGAACATTTTCTCCGGCGTTTTCTCGCACTTTGCTATGATTTCAGGGAACAGAAACAACATTTCGGCACCGTCTTTGCAAATCTCCGCGAAGCAGGACTCGACTACGGTCGTGTTCTCCGATGAGGGAAAGATTTGGTTAATGAGACTCCTCTCAACGGGAAACAGAGCTCCGACGGCGAATTTGACGGCGTTGAGCCAGGTCTTGATCTTAAAATCGAACATCTCCCACTGCATCTTCTTCATCTTAGAGAGCCTAGGCTTTTCCACTCCGAGATTCTGCAGTGCCTCAGTGACATTGGACTTTCTGACCTTGGAGTAAATCTGGACGCACTCTTTGCCATATCCAGCGAAGAACATACACTCCACGATTGCCTTCAAATCCTCCTTGGCAGCAGCATGGCGAATATTATCATCGTCAACATGGTCCCTAATCTCAGCCGATACACGATATAACTCTCTCTCGAGCCTGTTCATGGCGACTTGCATCAGGGAACAAGCCTCGACGAGCTGGTCCGAGGAGGAATCCAGTGTGAGGAGGTGTTGCATAGCGGAATGTAGATTTGAAACGGCGTTAAGGTACCGTTTGGCTTCTTGGCGCGTGTTAGTGAAGAGAGGAGTTGAGTCTTTGTTTTCGCTGCCGTTGGGAAGTGGGTCCCATTTTGCTATGATGGAGCGAGCGTTTTCCATACTTAACGATGTTTCCCAGTTAGAACCCTCCTGGTGGTTAACGATGAGCAATCCCTTTCTAAGAACCATTTTTTTTGTTTTCAAGAGACGACGAAAAAATAGGATTCTCAATTAATTAATTGTTTTTGTGTTTACAGGGAACATAACTCAATTTGGTTTTGGAGAGGGTGTGAGACTGAGAGGAGGGGGTATTTATAGAGGAAAAGTGAAATGGACTAAATCCGTTGGGGGTAGGTGTAGGCTGTGGCTTGTAAAGAAATGAAAGCGACTCGCAAACGCGGTAAATACTATAATCTGACAACGACGGAGAGAGTGGAGTTAAAGAGTTCAGCTAAGTATCTCATTAATCACAGCTCATGTCTAATTTGGGTAGGAATAGTTTGGTTCATTCTAATTATCGTGTTATAAGTTATAACTGCTCTATTTTATTTGGGAATTTCTGAAACGGCTGTCCAAACAACGCGCAATTTTAACACTACTTATGCTAAAATTACCTACTTTTTTATTCTTGACAGCAAATGTATGGCAAGCAACAAGCCTTTGCTTTTACCCAAGGCATAAAGGAAAGTAACAAAACAAGCATATTGTTTATCATAAATTTGCAAAAGCAGTGTGCTGAAAATTAATTCTTGTTACTGAGAATGGAAATTTTAATGTAAGTCCTTTTTTGGTAGCGAGATAAAGATATTTTAAATTATTTCAGGATTTAAACAAAATATATCGATTATACTACGTGTTTCGTTCTGGAGAATGGCTTCCGAATTATAGCTCGTCTGCGGGCAGGCTGGGCAGTTCTTTTATAACTCGGAAATTGCTCCTCGGAACTGGGGTGAGACTGGCGTGGAACCTGAAAAAAGGACTCCGACGCTCAAGTCAGTAATATTCCTGAATAAAAGAGAATACTTTAAAAGAGAGCAGTAAAAAATGTGTTTTGTGAATTGTAGTGTTCTTCTTAAGCATTCAGAAGAAGAAAATCGTGTCCCTGAGTGGGGTTAGGTGATGACTTATATAGATGAGAGAGCTTAGTCATTTTACCGTTACTCTGAGATTACTAATGGGTCTGTTAGGGATATTATCTGTTTGGTCCCAAAATCTCGGTAAGTTGGGAAGATTCCCTGGAACTCAGTTAGTTGAGAAGTTTCGGCTATTACGTTTTCTGTTTTTGATAAGCTCGGTCAAAGCTCTTGAAGCTGAGTATTTCGGTATGGATCACAGCCCCCAAGCTTGTCCTGTTAACAAAAACAGGTTGAGCTTATTTATTTTTCGGCTTCTGGAGCTTTGTATTAGGAGACCTGTGATGGAGCCCCCAAGTGCAACATATATATATATATATATATATATATATATATATTTTTTATGGGTTGTTATATGTTGGGCCTTATTGCTGCATGTGTTGTCCGTTTTCTTCTTTTTGGCCTTAATGGGTGAGAAAACGTGGGGTAGTGGCTGTCTTGGAAGTTGAAGTTGTCTCTTCAACTGACTGTTTTGAACGTTTGCTCCCCATTACATTGTACTTGTTTCGAGGGAGTGCATCATGACTAAAAAAGGTTAGTGAATCGTTCTTGTCGTGGATTACTTGTTGGTTTTCTTTTGTTTCTTTGTAAATGGGGAAAAAGGAATCAGTTGCTGTTGATGAAGGTGATGCCTATAGCTGGGTTGATAGTGATGTTAGAGGCCGTATTTCTATTTTTAGTAATGATGAGCTGGTGAAACAGTTGAATGGGGCTAGGTAGGTAAGGCATGGCCACGAATTGGAGGTTAGGTTTCTGCCATGCAATGAAAATGACAGGGTTTGTGAGAAGAGGTCCAATTGGAGTTACTTTTATATTTATACATGCTTGTTGACTGAACTTGGTATGCGTTTTTCTTTTACTGACTTCGAATGTGGGGTTTTACATCAGTTGAACTGTGCTCCTACACAACTGCACCCAAATTCCTGGGCGTTTGTTAGAGCATTTGAGTGTCTGATGGATTATTTAGGATGTTACCCTTCACTTGGTTTGTTTTTCTCTTTGTTCCAAGCTAAGGAGGTTCGCAGGGGTGGGTGGGTAAACTTGAGTGGTCATCCAGGCCGTGGGATTTTTACCTTGTTCAAACAATCTTTTAAATATTTTAAGGAAATGTTTGTTAAGTTTCAGGTTGTTGAGGATTTTTACCCATTCTTCTTGGATTCGTTGCTTGAGGAGAGGTTTCCTGTCTTTTGGTCCCCATAGCCTAAACAGATTTTAGACTGCGAGAATAGGGTGGCTAGTGAAGAGTGTTTGTTGAATTTTTTGATGGATGTGACGTCGTCGTCCTCTTTACTTTCTATTTCCACTCTTTTAGAGCTTGAAGGGGATAAGGAGGCAATGGAAGAGTATCTAGGTAACATAGCAGCTGTGTGGTTTAGACTTTGGTTTGGCTATGTTTTTGTGTTCTTATGTGGTTTCTTTGTTTTTCTGTAGGTGAGAAAGCTCCTACGCTTACTACTGCTAACTTGAAAGCTTATGTTTCCAAAACAAAAAGGAAGGAAAAAGGAGGGGTTGTCTACTAATTTGGTTAAGGATGGTGAGGGAGGTAGGGGAAAGCATGATGGAGGTTTTAAGAGAAAAAGGGGTGATGGGTCATCGAAGATTGTTGACCTTACTGCTGTGAAAGAGGGCTCTGGTTGTTTTACTGCCGAAGAGATTAGTGCGGCTTACGAGAGTCAAGTGGTTCTTCATGGCTATAAAGAAGGTCCTCAGAGTTCTCTCTGATCTTCTGAGTATCCCTTTATGGCTGTTGCTGACGAGGTTGCTCAGGTGGATGCTGATGTTAAGATCATCCATGATGCTGGCAAAGTTGGGATTGCTCGCTATTTGCAGGTATATTGGTGTTTTGTTTGATTTGTTGATCTATTGTAAAATTTGTTTGTAATTTTCTGGTTTTCTGTAGGTGATTGGGGCAAGGCTTCTCTCTATTGGTCAGACTTCAGAACTGGATGCCATTTTGGATGGCGATCAAGTTGCTGCGATTAAAAAATTGAAAGAGTCTTTAGAGGAGAGGGATGCGCGGGTGGAGAAGTTGAAAACTGAAGTTAGGGGTTTGAAAGAGAAGGTTAAAAATGTTGAATCTGAGCTTCAGAAAGTTAGGCTTGATCTTGAGTCTAAGGTTGAGGAAATTGAGAAGGCAGTAGCTCGAATTCCTGAGTTGGAGGAGGAGGTCCTGTCAGCTTTTACTCTCGGGTTTGACCGTGCTGTAGCACAGATAGGAGTTTTGTCTCCTTCTTTTGATGTTAGTAAATTAGATGTTACGAAAGTTGTTAGCAACGGGCAGTTGCTTGATGATGAGGCTCTGTCCGAGAAAGGGGACGAGAGTGCTTCTGTTGGGAAGGCAGATTAATGATTTTAGTATGCCTTTGCCGTTTTTTGTTTGTAAAGCTCTTTGCTTTTTGAAATACTTGATAGTATGTAATTGACTTATGGTATATTATGGTTTGGTAGACCTTGTTTGTATCTTTTGTTTGATTTTGTTAGTTGTATGAGTTTGACGATGTTGTTTTATTATAGATAGTATAGAAGATTTGTACATGTGGTTGATATGGGTGTGAGGGACCTCATTAAAACCTCCTCAAGAAAAAAAACCCTATGTGGGAGAAAATCCTGGGCGTAGGGAAAAAGAGTATCTCCTCCTGTCCATATCGTTTCTATGATGAGTAAGATTTCAAAGATGAAACATTCTAGATTCCAGGGACGTCTCCGCCCTCTAAGGTTTGAAGTTTATATGCCCCTTTTCCGAGTACCTGTACAACTCGGTATGGCCACTCCCATGAGGCTGCTAACTCGCCATGTGTATGTTGCCTTCTTGCTTCCTCTGTTCTTCTGAGGACGAGGTCATGCTCGTGGAATGCTCTTGGCTGTACTTTCTTGTTGTACTTCCTTCTTATTATTTCTTGCATTGCTAATTGTTTTATTCTTGCTTGTTCTCTATCTTCGTCGATTGTGTCGAGTTCCACTCTTCTGATGTTTTCGTTTTGCTTGGCCGAGATAGGATTTCTACGAGGTGACGCTACTGAGATTTCGACTGGGATCATGGCATCCGCCCTATACACCAGTCTGAACGGTGTTTCTTGTGTTGTTGTTTGTATTGTGGTATTGTAGCCCCAGAGGACCTCTGGTATTAGCTCGGCCCATTCTCCTTTTGCGTTGCCGAGCTTTTTCTTTAAAGCATTGAGGATGACCTTGTTGGCAGCCTCCGCGAGTCCGTTAGTTTGTGGGTGTTCAACTGACAAAAAATGGTGTTTTATCTGAAATTCATGTAAAAAAGATGCTAAATTTTGGTCGGTGAACTGCCGACCATTGTCAGTGATAATATGATGAGGTATACTAAAACGACAAATAATATTTTTCCAAATGAAAGATCTTACTTTATCAGCTCTTATTTTTGCTAATGGAGTTGCCTCTATCCATTTTGAAAAGTAATCAATTGCTACAAGTATTTTACCTGTCCTGGTGCTTTTGAAAAAGGACCGAGAATATCCAGCCCCCATTTCTGGAAAGGTCAGCTTACCTCCGAGGTGTGTAATTGTTCGGCAGGGTTGTTGATGGCCGACCCATGCTTTTGGTAGCTGTCACATTTTTTGACTTTGTCGATGCAATCATTTTTCATCGATGGCCAGTAATACCCTGCCCGTGCTATTTTGGATGCTAGGCTTAATCCTCCTATGTGGTTGCCACATACTCCTTCATGGGCTTTGTCCATGGCGTTTTTGGCCTCTTCTGTATAACTCGTTTCCAATCATGGTGAATGATGCTGCACGTCTTTTGAATATTTTGGTGTCTGGTGTTGGAGGTATTCTTCCTGATTGTATGTATTGCTTGTACGGCACTCTCCAGTCTTCTTCCTTAGATATTGAAAATATAGGTATGTTGCTAAAACTTGGATCAGTGAATGTTAGTTGAGATATAACATAATCAGTTGCAAATTTTCTAGTTGTTGCTAATTTTGAGAGTGCATCTGCTCGGGTGTTTTGTTTCCAAGCTATGTGTGTGATTTGTACGAAATGAAAATGAGTGAGGAGCTCTTTTACAGAGCTGTGGTATTTTTCTAGTAGCTGATCTTTTACCTGAAAATGCCCGGTTACCTGCTGTACTACTAGTTGTGAGTCACAGTATAATTGGAGATGGGTAATTTTGAGAGCCAGCTTTAGTCTTGGGAGTAGTGCCTCGTATTCGGCTTGATTGTTGCTTGTCTGAAATGTGAATCTGATGGACTGCTCAGCTTGCAGGTTATGTTTGTTTGTAAGTAGCACTCCTGCTCCGGAGCCTTCATTGTTGGAGGCCCCGTCGACGTATAGTTCCCATGTATAATGTTGTGATGGTTGCTCTGCTAGCTCTGCTATAAAGACGGCCAGTATTTGCGCTTTCATTGCTGTCCTTGGTTCATAGTCGATGTCGAACTCGGAGAGCTCGATTGACCACTTTACTAGTCTTCCGGATACCTCTGGTCGTGTTAGAATTTGACGTAAAGGCTGGTTAGTTTTTACTATGATTTTGTTGCTTTGGAAATAGTGCCTTAGCCTTCTAGCTGAGATGACCAGTGCGTATGCTAGCTTCTCCATTGATGAGTATCTTAGCTCGGCGTTTTGTAATGTCTTGCTAACAAAATATACTGGTTCTTGTTTTTCTTTTATTTCTGTCATTAGTGCCGAGCTTATGGCGTTAGTAGTAACAGATAAGTATATTAATAAAGGCTTACCTTGGCTGGGATTTTGTAGGACCGAAGGAGACGATAATGTCGCTTTGAGCTTTTGGAAAGCTATCTCGCATTCTTTATTCCACTCGAATTTTGTTTATTTTTTGAGTATGTTGTAGAAATGGTGTGATTGTGTAGAGATTGATGGGAGGAACCTGGATAAGGCGGCTAGTCTGCCGTTTAACTGTTGAACCTCTTTCACTGTTTGAGGGCTTCGCATGTGTATTATTGCCTTGCACTTTTCTGGGTTCGCCTCAATGCCTCTACATGTTAGCAGGAATCCGAGGAATTTTCCTCCGGTTACTCCGAATGCACATTTTTCGGGGTTGAGTCGCATGTTGTGCCTTCTTACTTGTTCAAATATTTCTTCCAGGTCATCTCCGTGGTGTTGTGGTTATTTGGTTTTTACCACCATATCGTCTACGTAAAATTCTATATTTCTTCCAATTTGGTCTCTGAAAACTTTGTCTATTAGGCGTTGGTAAGTTGCACCTGCATTCTTAAGGCCGAAAGGCATAACCTTATAATAATAATTTCCTAATTCAGTTATAAAAGCTGTTTTATCCTGGTCCTTGGGGTGCATTAGTATTTGGTTATACCCTGAATATGCATCTAAAAAGCTTAAGACATTGTATCCTGATGCATTATCTACTAGTTTGTCAATGCAAGGGAGGGGGTATGCATCTTTTGGACATGCTTTATTTATATTTGTAAAGTCTACACACATTCGCCATTTACCTGAGGGTTTTCTTACCATAACCACATTGGAGATCCATGTTGTAAAGCGCAGCTCCCGAATGAACCCTGCCTCGAGTAGCTTTTGTGTTTCTTCTTGGCAGGCCGATCTTTTTTCATTGCTCATGTTTCTTTTTTTCTGAGATATAGGTCGGGTCTTTGGGTCTATCTGTAGTTTGTGGCATATTAGATTGGGGTCTATGCCCGGCATATCTCCTGGGGTCCATGCGAAGAGGTCAGCGTTTTTTTTGAAGTATGCTGATGATGTATTGCTTGGTTCTTGCGGGAAGTGAATGACTGATGTAAGTAATATGGTTATGGTTATTGTCTAAGAGTACCTGTTCCAGGTCGTCTGTTGGTGAGGGTCTGTTTTGTTGGTCTTCCCGAGGATCTAGGTCGGCCATTGATGAGATGTTTGCTACTTGATGAGGTTCCTTTAGTTGCTCGTCCTTGTAGTTGTGTGCTGACTTATTCTTCAGACTTTCATTGTAACATCTGCGAGCTTCTGTTTGGTCAGAATGTATTGTTGCTGTTGTGTTGCTGGATACCTAAAATTTAACACAAAGGTGAACAGTTGAAACTATAGCACAAAAGAAATTTAAGGATGGTCTACCCATGATCATGTTATACGGGCTGGGACATTCGACTATTAGGAATTGCACATCTTTCGTTTGGCAAAGTGGATGCTCTCCTAATGTTATTTTTAACCATATGCTTCCTAAGATAGAAACACGTTCCCCTGAGAAGCCGACTAGCTCTCCTAAGTATGGCTGCATCATATTTATGCTTAATTTCATTTTCTGGAATGTAGAGTAGAAGAGCACGTCTGCGCTGCTGCCTGGGTCGAGCAGTACTTTCCTGACCAGGAGATCTCCCGCCTGAATCGATATAACCACAGGGTCATCCAGGTTTGGTGCCGGCGCCTGATAGTCAGATTGTTCAAAGGTAATGCGAGGTGGGGATTGTTGGTGTGTGCCTGTGTCTTTGTTGTTTGTACCATTAACATCGTTCTGTAGTTTTGCTTTCTGGCCGAGTTTGTGTGCCCCCCTCCTGTAAATCCTCCCGAGATGCAGTTTATGACTCCTCTTGTTGGGGGTGGCTGAAGCTTAGCTTTTTCGGTCAGGCGTTGTTCTTTTTGTGGATCATTAGTGTTCTGTCGCGTTGGTTTCATTCTGCTGCCTATGTATTTGTCGAGGTGTCCTTGTCTGGCTAACCTTTCGAGGAGGTCCTTGGTGATAACGTATTCGTCGGTTGTGTGGCCAAATTTTTGATGGAACATGCAGTGCTTTGATTTGTCGATGTATCTTTGGTCTTGATATGCACCTGCTCGGCTGGGTGGCTTGATGATATTGGCATTCAATATTTCTTTGAGGATGTCTTCGGTTGTGGTGTTGAACTGGGTGTAGGCGTCATACTTAGGTGTCAGTTTGAAAGGCTTTCTGCTATCCCTTTGGTTGGAGGCCCTGTTATGCTTCTCGTCCTCTCGCCGAGTTTGATGCTTTTCTGCCCTTCGAGCTTCTCTGAGTTCTTCAATCTCCATTTGTCCTACTGCTTTTTCGCGAAACTCTTCCAGGGTTTTTGGTTTGGTTACAGCTATTGTCTCCTGAAATTTGCCTGGTCTCAGACCACTTTTAAGCACGTGGAGATGTACCTTGGGATTGAGGTTAGGTATCTCCACTGTTTTCTTGGCGAATCTGGTCATGTAGTCCTTTAGACTCTCGTGCTATCCTTGTTTGATGGTGTTGAGATAGTCAGATCCGTGGACATATATTCGGGAGGCTGCAAAATAGTCAATGAAGGATCTTGCCAAGTCCTCGAAGCTAGAGATTGAACCTGCAGGAATCTTTGAAAACCAAAGTAAAGCTGTCCCGTCTAAATAAGTGGGAAAAGAACGACAAAGTACAGGGTCAGAGGCACCATTAAAAAACATCATGGATTGAAACTTTTTTATGTGCACCCGAGGATCACCGAACCCTTCGTACGATTTTAGCCCGGTTGGGAGCACGAAGTTCTTCGGCATCTGAACGCTCATGACCTCTTCTGAGAAGGGATTGTCGAGTGTAAGCTTTTCCTTTGGTGGCGTAATATCCAAAGACTCAGCTCCTTTGGTGTGTGAGCTGTTCTCGGCCGAGTTTTTGGATGATTGCTCCGCTATCTTTCTGACTTCAGTTTGGAGCTCTGCTATCATGGCCAATAGCTCAGCCTGTGTGTGCTGAGGTATTCCAATATCCGCCATATTGAAGGTGAGAATTCTGCAAAACAAAGAAAGGGAGCAAGGTAGAGAAAAGATATGGGGTTAGTCACTTATAACGGGCCCCACGGTGGGCGCCAAATGTTTCGTTCTGGATAATAGCTTCCGAATTATAGCTCATCTGCGGGCAGGCTAGGCAGTTCTTTTATAACTCGGAAATTGCTCCTTGGAACCGGGGCGAAACTGGCGTGAAACCTGCAAAAAAGACTCCGACGATCAAGTCAGTAATATTCCTGAATAAAAGAGAATACTTTAAAAGAGAGCAGTAAAAAATGTGTTTTGTGAATTGTAGTGTTCTTCTTAAGCATTCAGAAGAAGAAAATTGTATCCCTGAGTGGGGTTAGGTGGTGACTTATATAGATGAGAGAGCTTAGTCATTTTACCGTTACTCTGAGCTTACTAATGGGTCTGTTAGGGATATTATCTATTTGGTCCCAAAATCTCGGTAAGTTGGGAAGATTCCCTGGAACTCGGTTAGTCCAGAAGTTTCGGCTCTTATGTTTTCTGTTTTTGATAAGCTCGGTCAAAGCTCTTGAAGCCGAGTATTTCGGTATGAATCACTACGTGTACACCAAAATCAGCCACCAAAATTAGTCATCAGTATAAAATATATGTTAAAATATAAATACATATTGAAAATAAATTATACCACATATTATATATAAATATATTAATCACTAATTTTAGTGATTAATTTTAATATACAAATAGCATTATTTTTTAAAATATATTTAATATTTATTTTTGTACGATTATATACGATAAAAATAAACAAGTAAAAAATGTCATTAGCATGTACATATAATAATGTTACTTGATTTAGTATATACTCATCTTCACTTATCTTTATTTTTTGAAAGAGTTGTTAACTATGATAAGCTTTAGTTAAAGAGTGTCTTATGTCCACTTACATCAAGGTGCCAAAAATACTTTTTTTTTTTAAATATACTTTATATCTACCAATTATCTATAGATACATAGCATAATGATTAGATTTGATTTAATATGATCGATTTTTTACCAAAATCAACTACCCGGACCGGTTTATATAAACTAAACTGGATCTTGTTTAAATTTTTTTTATTTGAAAATTCTATTCCCTTTCTCTTTTGTCCCTCTCTCACTCTCACTAAGCTTGAGCTCTCATCTCTCTCACTGGAATTTGGCTTACTGACTCTGACACTCAAACTCTCTCTCGCTCTTGTCTCCAGCCTCTCTCACTATCTTCGGTCTCGCACTTAAGCTCGTCGTCATTCTTTGGGTTGTCAGTCACTATCGTCTAGAACTCAGTCGCCTTCGTCGTCGCCGGTGGCAGAAACAGTAGGTCTCGGGACTAGTCGTTGTCATTGCTCCCTATCTCGTCACTGTCTCGCACTCAGTCCCGTGCCTTTGTTGCGTTCATCGTCGCCGGCTGCAGAAGCCCCAGGTCCCGGGGGTTGTCGTTGCTATCGTCTTCTTTCTTCGATTCTCGCCGTCAGCTTCTTTCCTATCGTCAGCCAGCTTCGCGCCATAAGAAGCTGGTCCTAATTTGGTAAATTCTAACTCCCCTATTCTTTAAAAAATTTCTATTGTAATATTTTAGATAATTTTGTTTATTCTTTGGGTTTTTTATGTTCTGTTAGAAGATTTTGTTTTGTTCATGTGCTATTAGGATTAGTTATTTTCAAGGATCTGAATTTGCAGAATTATTTTATTCGTATTCTTGAGGATGATCTGAGGTGATGTCTATGTCCCTATTCTATATGTAGACAGTGATGTTTTTATTAATTTTCTTATTGTCACAATGAAAATATTAACTAAATATTATGTTTTTTTTTTTCATTTATGTGCATATATATTGTCTATTCTTTTCTCATTCAAGTCTTTGTACTGGATTACTGTTTAATTATGTCATGTAGAGGCTTAGTGTCTATTAAACTAGTTTGTAAAACTACTTCAAAAGAGAAGAAATGCAATGATTTTGCAAATAGGTTTAGAAAAGTTTGTTACTTATTATTTTGTTCCCCTTACAGGTGATTTACAGCATATCATTATTGTTTAAGTTAATGTACCTGAAGATATGTTTGTTTATGTAAATAAATATCAAGTCATAAAATTAGTTTGTAGGCGACTGCATCAAACATGGGTTCATTAAAATGCCTTATTTTCAAAAATATATTATAGGATAAAGTATATTTTTTGTCCCTAAAATTTGATAAAAATTTTAAAAATACTTCTAAGTTTTATTTTGTTTTAATTTTGTCTCGGAAGTTTTCGATTTGCATCAAATATACCCTTAACGACTAATTTTTCAAAAAATTTATGACCAATTCAATAACAATTTCATAAGAACAACCATCAACACAAACAAATCAAGCATAATTTTTATGTATTATTATTAAATTGGTCTTAAATTTTTAAAAATTTAGCCGTCGAAGATATATTTGATGCAAATCGAAAACTTTTGGAACAAAATTGAAATAAAATAAAACTTAGTGATATTTTTAAAATTTTTACCAAATTTCAGTGAGAAAAAGTATACTTTATCCTATATTATATTAACATTGTTACACATGAAATGTTAGTTGAGCACCCATTTAACATGATCACTACCCATATCATCAAAGTAGGTAATACAGATCGAAAAGATTTTGAATATGTTAATAGAAGTCTGAAGACATTGTAGATTTAAATTCTCATCATGCACCTAAAATTAAATGCTTTGCTTCATATTGTTGTAGGATTCTCTGTCCTAGTGTTTTTCAGTAAAACCATTCACTATTCAACTTTAAGATGTTGCTTGAATTTATTGGAAAGGTATCATACTTTTCATAAGAAAAAAATGTATATACATCTTGGTAGTTATGCTTATTTTAATTGATTGTGAATTATATATAGGCTATTGGTGCGGTATTTATAACTCACAAACTAATCGGTAAGTGCACCGAGTCGTATCAAGTAATACTTCAGGTGAGTGAGGATCGATCCCACGAGGATTGATGGACTAAGCAATAATGGTTAAATGATTTACTTAGTTAGCCAAGCAGAAAATGGTTTTGAGATGTTCAAAAGGTTTAAGAAGTGACTTCAAAATATCAGAAGGCAAGCACGCAAGTAAATAAGTTGAAAATAAAATACGGGAGAAAACAGTTAAGGCTTTAGAGTTATCTATTTTCTTGATTGACTTTTCTTATTAACTATTTTAATTATGCAAGATGTAATTCATGACAAATTATATGTGACTAGACCCTAATTCCTTAGACCTTCATAGTCTCCTCTAAAATTCATTAACTGCCAATTTTTTGGTCAATTAATTACAATTAGAAGCTGTATGATCAAATTCCAGTTTATATGCCACAAGAATCCTAATTATCCAAAAATAAGGGGATTATTTAATATGTAATGCCCTGTAAAAACTTAGGCTAGATAACCATAGGATAAGCTGGAATGTTTGTTTACGCTAATGATAGTGACCTTGATGAAAATTGATAAATTGTGATGACTTATTATGGATAATTGTGTATTGTTGAATGTTTGATGTTGGGTTATTGAGAGAATAAAGTGAATTAAATTGTGAAGGTTGATTGCCGAAGTTGAAGCGTGATGTTTATATATATATATATATATATATATATATATATATATATAGTGAGCTAAGCGTATGTTGATTGGGATGCAGAAGTTTGACTTGATTAAGAAGGTTGAGGTAAGGGTTAGAATTATGAATAATGGGTAATTGTTAGATGTAATTTCTGATTGAAGGTGATGAGTTAATAAGATTGTTGTTGTTGCTGAAATTCTGTTGATTGGTTGGTTTATTATTGTTAAAAGAAGTGTAGAATTTTAATGCTTTAAAGTGAGCTTGTATGATATAAATCATGGTGATTTCTGATAGGTACATGGAACTAAAGTTTCAGGGTAGGGTTGTGATATAATTTAAGTAGATAAGGTGATGAAAAAGAGGAATGGTGGATTAGTATAAGTTGGAAATCTAGAGGATTAAATTTGGTTAGTAAAATTGAGAAGTCTTGCTGTAGAAATTTCTAAACTGTTTGGACAGCAACTTAAAACAAAAATTGGGAATAATCTGGGCATGATTTTCAAACCAACCCATTTTCCTAACCAATTATATAAGTAAAGATTACCGCATAAAAATTTCAGGAAATTTGGCCATGTGGTTTGGAAGATACGAATTTTTGAAGTTTAGTGGTTGTTGCAGAATTTTCTGGTTTTATGGTTCTGTAGTACCAACTTCCAGATGCTATAACTTTTGATTTAAACGGAATTTTGAGTTGCTTCCAAAGGAATTTTGAATATCTGTGAGTCTAATTTAATTGAGTACTAATTTCATGTTCATAGCTACTTTGCAGAGTTAGTTATATCTCTTGGAAGCTGAGCTGTTCGCAGAAAATTCAGAACCAATTACTAGAAACGGGGCAGCACTTTCAATTGACATTTAATTAACCAAACGAAGTGCTATGAACCTGAAAATTATTTTTCCTAAAACTTAGGGGTGTAAAGTGTATCCTCACCAAAATCTAGGAGTAACAGATTAGAATTTAATTTATTATAGATTTTGCAAAAACAGAGCTGCCTGCTGTATTTTTTTTAATCTTCTTAAGTGCAGCAGTAGATTTTTTATTGAATTTGTTATCAAATTCAATTCTAATCCAAAGGCGATAAAATTTTGATTTAGATCCAAAGGGTATGTCCAAATTTGACTGTATGCATGAAGGTAGGTAACTAAAAGTGTGTAAGTTATCTCTAGGAGACATTTAAAGTTAAACGGTGGTAACTTAGAGATGAAGAAAGATAACTAATAGTTGGAGAAGATAGTATTTGATTTGATAAGATGAAAGAAGAGAGTAATGTAAGAAATTGAAACTTGATTATTTTGTTCCTCGTAGAAGTTACAGGAGAGTTAGGACTTTATTTCTGTATTTTGGGTATTTTGGGATATTTGTATATATATGTAAATATTCTCCGGCCAGCCTTGGTTTCGCAGGCTGAGTCAGGAGCTAGTTCATTGTATTCTTGACTTTCTTTTCGTTCTTCTACTTATTTATATCTACAACCTTTAGGTTTCTTAGCACGCAAGTAATTTCGTTTTCTAAGTGTTGCGCTTTTTATTTTGCAACTTTTGTTTTACCTGCTTTTTCAAGGCTCCTAGTTAAGTATCTTTTTTCCTATTATTATATATATATTTTTATGATTAGAGGTCGTAATACCTTACTATCCCAATCTTATGACTTAAGCATAAGATTATGTATGGTAGGGTGTTACAAAGCGACCTTTTCTCTGTACATTAAATAATATTTATCACATTAAAGTATACTTTTTCGATAGACTCTAGAAAAGGTGGTTTCTATTTGGATTGGTAGAGTTGAAGAGTAACATATCGTAAAAAAATCATATAGTAAAAAAATGTGACTCTGATAATGTATTGACTACAGATTAATTATAAGAAAATTAGAGACATGCTTTAAACACCGCTAAAAATATCAGTGTCCTTATGAAAACATAGAAATAACCAAGTCTCCGTCCTTCGAAAAACAAAGAAATTCAAAAAAGAAATAAAATTACATATAGACGGTGACGAGATAGGGAGTGGTGACGATGACTAGTTCCAGGATCTGCTGCTTCTGCCGCCGGCGACGACGAGCACGATTGAGTTCGAGACAGTGGTGACTAATGATCCAGAGAGTGATAACGAGCTTGAATGCGAGATCAAAGACAGTAAGAGAGGCCGAAAATGAAAGTGGAAGAGAGCTTGAGTCTAAAGCCAAAAAGCCAAATTCCAGCGAGATAGTGAGAGTGAGAGAGAGGGATAAAAGAGAAAAGATGGATAGGGTTTTCAAATAAAAAAAAAAAATTTAAGCATGACCCCATTCGGTTTATATAAATCGGTCTAGGTCATTGATTTTGATAAAAAAAAACTGACCATATTAAATCAGATCTAATTTCTATGCTATATGTCTATATATAATTGATAGATATAAAATGTCTTTGAAAAAAAATTATTTTTGACAACTTGATGTGAGTGGCTCCTTGTTTAATATGTGGTTGGGTAAGGAAAATAGAAATGAGATAACCTTTATTTTTCATGGACAAATTAAATAGTTTGGTGTATTATATAAATGTGCGGTCCATACTACATATTATATATTGATCTGGTTTCCAACTTAAACTCGGTCAATCTGCAAGCAAGAATGAATAAGTCCCTAATCCTGACGTTGTTGGTTCTACCTAAGATTATTTTTTTATTGAATTTTTTATAACTATTATTACTCGTTATTTTATTTTTTTATTAATGTATATATTATTGTTCACAAGAAGACAACATATATGATATGAATCTGTCTGGTTAGGTCTAAGCCGATCAGGTTGGCAAAGACATTCAGATAATGGTGGATATATAGAATGTTCTAGTCTTCGCATATATAATTTGGAATGATCGGAGTAACCGAGTCAAATAGTGTCCCCTGAAGATGTCAAAAATAATAATTCAGTATATTTCAAATTCAATGCATGTTGAGTAACTCTTGTTATTAATAGTATATGGCTTGGATCTTTTAGATGGCGTTTACTCATTTGTGTCATCATATATACATGTAACTCCAATTTTACAGTTAAGCATGCCTACGCTTCATGCTAATTATTGAAAAAGTCGAACAACCAGTATTTTTATTAAAATTTGATCAATATTTAATTATAAAAAAAATGAATAATTTTATACTATTAAATATAATTTTATACTATTGAAAATACTAATAACAACTAATTAATAACTATAAATTACAAAACTTGTTTGCTCCTAATACTTCTAACGTTAATTATTACTTTAGTTGGACCATTTCTCGCTCTGTCATGGCTTTTTTTTTTCTTCTACCAAATCCTCATTGTGCCAAGTTATGTGGTTAATTAGTTAGAATATTCTGCTAGCATATATCATGCATCTTCACTATTTATTTTTCTCTACCACACGGTACTAATATATACGTCATCAGCTAGTTGCATCGCTTATTTCTCCTTGATCAAGTCATGGATTCATCAGTACTCAGTAGCCATCATATTATTTTATTTTATTATATTGGTCTAGCTAACTAGGAGGCATGCGCAATTAATTTTGAGTATTTCTAGTTTCTATATATCTTCCAACAAATAATAAGTAACCAAGAGCTAGGTCAAACAGTACAGGACTTAAATGCTTAAAAGAGAAAAGGAAAATAATTTTTTGTTTTCGTTTTTGGGTCAGACCAAAAATTTTATCCGTACACAAAAATCTATTATTAAAATTAGTTACTAATATATTTGTATATAAATATATGTATAATTTAATTTATTTTTAATATATATTTATATTTTAATATATATTTTATATTAATGATTGATTTTGATGGCTAATTTTAAATATATACATAACATAATTGTTTATAAACTAATGCATTTTCTTATTTTAGTTCAGTAAAATATGAAATGGCCTTAAAGTTGTACTTTTGTTTTTTAAATAGCTTTATATATATAAAAAATATTAGATGTTATCAAAATTTATTATTTATTATTATTAATTAATTATTAATATTAAAAATATAGACTAAAATATATTATTAGACTATTAAATTAAATGAATTAAATTAATAATTAAAAATAATAATAATAAATAATAAATTTTAATGATTCTTTAGTGTGTATATACACACTAGCTACTCTTACACAAATAACCCTCCAATTTTAAGATTTTTTTGGTTAAGAATTATTTCCTTTAAGTTGTCTATTATCCGAATAAATAAATTAAATTTATAAATTAAAATTTTTTATTAAAAATATAAAAAATTTTAATTTTTAATATATTTTGTTTTATTTTTATTAAATAAAAATATTTAAAATTTTTTATTAATAATAAATTTATTAGAACATATGTTAGCCAAACTGCTAGACCTATAGACAAATAGAACAACAATTCTGGTGTAAAGGAAACTAGCAGAATAGTACGTTCACTACGTTGAAGTTGAAAGTGCATACAAGTCAAACCTGCGGTAATTAATGTCATTTGACATGTCAAACCTGCGATTCTTTCTTCCTTTTTCTTGCAGCTATGTGACCTTCCCCTTCCTATACCTTTTAAATATTTTTATTAAAAAAATATTTATATGTGTATAAGATGAATGGTAAAAAATTATAAAAATTAATATTTTAAAATTAATATTTTTTTAAGAAATAACAATTACTAAAACCTTAATTATATGTTTTTATTTAATATAAGAATAAAAATTTAATTACAAATTTTAAAATTGTAAATTTTTTATTAAAAAATAAAAAATTACAAAAACTAATAAAATAATTAATAATTTATTTGCTTATGTGCTTTAAATCCATTTTTTTAAGAGTTTTTTCTCTCTAAAATCCAAATAGTTCTAGTTTTTCTAAGGTTAGATAATTTTAAATTTTCAAGTTTAAACTAAGGCGCTATTTGATTAATATGATTCTATTTATTATTAAGTTTCTTTCATTTGAAATTTAAATTTCTCATTTTTTTTCTTAATCTATTTTTGAAGTTGTTTATTATTTAAAATTAAATTTAAAATTTTGATAAGGGTAACAGGTGTTACAATCAACTTAATAAATATTAATATAATGTGTCTGTTAATATATTTTTTATAATTAAAAATTATATATAATAATAATTATTGGGTTAATTAATATAATAAATATTTTATATTTTAATTGAAAATTTTAAATTCAAATTTTATAAACATTTTTTATAAATTATATATATATAATGAAACATAATTTTTAAAAAATAAAATTATATATAAAATATTTTTCCAATCTTGATTATATATAATAGATTAGTATGCTAACCTGTTTATTAATTTATTTTTTAAAATTAATGATGTATAATACTAATAAATGTCAAATTTGTCAAAATATATATATATATTTTTTAATTGTGGATGAGTGCATGTTATTTTCATGGCCTTTGGTAATTGATTATTCCCTCTCCCACCTCTTCTGTGTCTCCATCCCAATTTGAAGAATTAATTGGGGTTGAGTGCATGATGAAAATTTTAATGTTACTAGGTTAAGTTTGAGAGAAGAAATAAATATAAAAGACGGATATGAGTATGTATTTGGAGGTGCATTTTATACATAAAGTCATAGATTATGGGTATGATGAATGCTGTAAAAATTCTGCTAGTTTACAACTGAATTTTTCGCTGCTTCACTGTTAAGCCAGGAGTTTACAAATTGTTTACTTCAACGAGTATTTATGTCAAAATACTTATATAATAAGGGACATTTTCGCCATTTCATGACTCACTACACGATAAAAAAAAGTCTAGATAATCTTATCGTACCATAAACATAGTGTTCTATTTTTTGTCAGGAAAACCCTGATGTGAGATAGATATGTAGAAAATTTTAGTGGGTAATTCAATAAATTTGGAATTGAATAAGTTATAATATTATATTAAAATTAAATAAATTTAATTCATCTGTAAAAATTATACTTATTCAATTTTAAGATAATTTGAGTTTTTACTATAAAAATTAAAATAATAATTCTAAAGCTAGCATAAAGACAAACAAAAGAAAAAAAACACCTATGTATAATTAGGTTTATTTTTTAATATATATCATGCATTTTCCTCAACTACGGAGTCAAATGTATAAAAAGTAAAAACGAAAAACAGGTGAGTTGCTGAATGGGTAATAAGACTAGAGCCCAAGTCCCAAAGGTCAATGCTCCCTTCTTCTCACTGATACAAGTGGCGATTAAAGACTTAAAAGGTTGCCGAAGAGCCTTACTTCAAGTGGCATTTCACCCTCTCTCCACCACTCAGGTTTAGAGTTCAAACTCTAAAAATTACATTTGAGGGAAAAATATGATAAATATGTGAGGAATGTGTGGATGTGTTATGTACTTAAGATTGGAGGTTGTTCAATTCATTGGAGTACCTAGGATTAGGAGTTGTCTAATCCAATGACCCAAAAAAAAAAAAAAAAGACTTAAAAGTTAATGGCTGGTTAATAGGGGCAGAATGTTAGTTGAGAATTTATGTCTAATGGCTACTACGTAATACCTACCACTGCATGCACGTAAATACAAATAAATATAGCTGATCAAAATCAAATAAATTAAGGAAAAGTATATGAACCTTGTAAATATAGCTGATCAAAATCAAATAAAAAAAGTAAACAAAACCGTTTAATTAGAATCATTTTTTGAATAATATGTTTGAAAACTGTTCTTGGGATTACGGAGCACAAACTAAAACCCAATTTTTTATGGAGCCCAAACACATTTTGACTAGTTTTTGGCTGATATGCTTTTGGTTCCTAGTTGTTCTCATAAATTAAAGATCAACAATATATGATGTGAAGTTAAACAATTATAATTAATGGCTATTAAGTAGTTAGGGAGTTGGTGTTCTTTAGGTACGGAGTTTAATTATCACCATAATATACGTACCTCTCAAGAAACTCAACCCTAAATTATTTTATATTTTCTTTTATTTTTTCTAATAATTTTTTCTTATTATTTTTGCATGAAAAAATTATAGTAAATTAAATTTTTATAATTTATTTTATATATTTAATTTATCACCAAATAAAATATAAAAATATTAATTTTTGTGTCTTTATTTTTTGTATCTTGTTCTTAATATCCTGTATCATAATCAAACCCAACCTAAAAATCTAACACTCAACAAGTCAATCTCTCTTAGCTTTTTGTCTCTTCTTATATCTACGAAGGTCAACAATTTTGTGAAATCTTAGCGACTAAATCAGAGTTGATATCACATGAATAATAAATGCATAGCGCGGGAGAGAAATATTCTTCGCCATTCTATATATGGTGCGAAGTTCTCGAATGTGAAGCAATGAAATTTGCGACAGAAAGTTATCATAAGAAGATTCGTTCAAACCTTAGAATGGACAAGGTTGAAAGTGACCCATGAGCCCATGAGCATATATGTATACATTTGATTTTGTTGTGTTTCTGTTAATTGAATTTTGCGCTACAAAACATACTGAAAGTCGGTGAGCGTGTGGGGTTAAGACTTAAGAGGCCGAAAATATTACTAAAACGCTCATCAACTTTCCTAGGTGTGAAGAGTGAAATAGTTCGTGACCTTATCCTAGTCTAACGAGATCAATATATTATTCATAAAACATGGATCTTTCAGCATGAATGCATTAAGTTTTCAATTCGATTTTAAATGATAAAAGCTATACACAATCTGAGGTTTGAGGTGGAGTTAATCGAGTTTAGTAGTTCACGGATCATGAATACTTATAATTCTGTATCAACATAATAAAAACGTTATTGTAAGTGAAATTAAAAGAGTGTGAATAACAAATAGTAATTAACCCCAAAATTATAATCCTTCCATGAAGTTCTAACTAACATTAGACGTTAATTAATTGCATATTTTCTCTATGAACATAGTGGATTAACATGGTGGATCATTCGCTATGAGTGCATTAACATAGTGGATCATTCGCTGGGCCCGGTCTTTTCACTGCCCGTTAAATGGGCTCGTATGCTAAAAACATTACCATGAAGCCCAACACAAGCTACATACATGTTCTAAGACCAACAAAAAAAAGGCCAGATGTTTAAACGCGTGATTATATTATATTGAATGAAAAAGTTTTTCAGTCACATATTAGCTAAACTTTATATTTAAATAGAGGAAGAATCAACAGAAGAGACTATTTGAAACTGAAAAGCAGCTAAAGCAAAAGCAATGTAATGTAATTAAATATAGATGGGATAAAGGCCTCAAAACGATAGTAGCTGGTAAAGCAAGACTAGGGAGAATCCATGTGCAAATCATTTATTAGTGAGTTTTTTTTTACAAGCATGGAGGGAAGACTAGTTTGATTTCCTCAGATAACTAAAATGTTAGACACACACGCCAGTGCAAATCATTCATGTATCAAACTAATATTTGTAGTAGTTCTAGGCTTCTAGCGTTGAGTGCAAAGACAAAACAATAGATTAATTAATGGCAAACTCGAAACTCCAACTAATCACAGATTACTAGATCAATCAGAGGCCAAAGTGAAACAAAACAATTATTGGTTAATAATGAAGGTTATCCATAAAGAAAAAAAAAAGCTAGGAGTCATCAGAAATTTATTGTTTTTGGCTATCACTTAACTATCAACTCAATTCTTTTAGTATAGTGCTTTTACTCTAATAATCTAATAATATACTTTATCCCATACTTTTAAACATTAATAACTAACTGATAGTTGAAAATAATAAATTCTGATAGTCCTCTAATATTTTTACGTAGATTCTTTGTTGATTCCATACCAGATACCACAATGTCATTGTGGCAGTAATCATGTGTCAGCATCTAATCCAATCTCAACTGTTGTAAAGTAAGAGATGGTAATAATATTATAACAATATAAAAGATCCATATTTTGATCACACATGATCATGGGACACTAGTACCTTGAACAACTCTTTTCCATCTTTCCCTTTTCCCCTTTTTCCTCTCTCACAGACATGATGAAGGGAATGGAGTTGTTGTGTTCTTCCTCTGCATCCACAGCCATAGCCTCTAGTGTGCACCCTCGTTCCAAAAGGTACAGCCATTGCTCATCACAATTGCCAATCATTCCTAAGAAGAAGATCAGAAGGAGCTCATCATCAGATGATCATAAGCTACGTAGAAAAAGCTCTGTTAAGAAACTGTACGGTCAGCATTGCTCTTATGCTGATGATTCACCCACAAGATATCTACTCATTGATGACACCACACCAATGGATGCTTGCAACTTCATCATGAACAAACAAGATGATACTGCAGTCGTTGCTACCACGCATGACCAGGTATTTCAGAAAATTGGTTAACTGAAAATATTATGAAAGACTACAACTTTAAATTTCTCATTCAACGCAACACAGGTTGTGGTTTTGAGGGTGTCATTGCACTGCAAGGCATGTGAAGGAAAACTTAGAAAACACATCTCAAAAATGGAAGGTCAGTTAGTTAATTACAACTTGTTAGTCTAAATCAAAATTATATATTGCATTGCTTGACTAATGTTTATGATGGTCTAAACTCTAATGCAGGAGTGAAATCATTTAACATAGACATGGAGGCAAAGAAAGTAACAATCATGGGACACGTGACGCCGTTAGGAGTTCTGGCAAGTCTCTCCAAGGTCAAGAAGAATGCACAGCTGTGGCCATCTCCAACATCATCATTAATATGATCATCATCCTGTGTTAGCTTGTTTTTAAATTTTAATGTGATATCGGAAGAATTTATCTTTATTTGTTTGATGTATGTGGGTTAATGTAATGCAGATTTTTGTTCTTGTTAAGTAGTAATACTGTGTTCACTGATTACTGAATTGTTGTATCAAATTCCCAAGCATCTTCTTCGTCTTCCTGAAAATGGCACAATGCTGACAACTCTTCTGCCAATGTTTTTCTTTCTTTTTTTCTTGTTCACTAAACCAGAATCCAGAGAGGCCTATTCCATTAATGTAATACTTAAGGTGTTAATCAGTCAAAACGCATCAACTTGCAAAGTTTCTTCTCATCCCCTTCCAAAATAATTAACTTACTATTGATATAAAAAAAAAAAATTTAGAAATTCCAACCACTAAGGGTAAAGTAAACAATCATGAATGATTCATGGGTCTCCTCCGCGGTCTCTGTCTCTAAGCATGTGCATGTGAACCTTGTGCACTTGCAGCACATATTGCACTGTTTTTGACCCCACTTTCTTTTCTCTTTCTCTTTTCAGCTCTAGTGATGAATAATCATACATGTTCACCCTAATTTGGAGGGTTCATAAATAGTATGCCACCAAGATTTTATAAGAAAATGAGTTGTTTCTTAAGTGTGGTTCATGCATATTTTTTAACTGTTGGATATGATGTGAAATTCGTATGAGGATACATGTAGTTCCTGCTCATTATAATTTGATATTTTTAAATTTACATGTATCAGTCTCTCTTACTCATGTTTCTTTCCAAACCATTTTCAAGAAACTGTTTATGTTTTATCATGGAGATGGAATCATCGAACTCAAAAGTCTCACTTTCACATGAAGGTGGTCAGTGCAATGGTGGTTACCCCGACAAGACCCCATTATTGGTGCTGACTTCATCAATGCGATTTTGTTGTCAATGTGGTATCTACCCTACAGTACATGACCAAATGAACGATGACAGCAAAGTAGTGCACTTTTGGTTGCATAATCTAGATGAAACTCGAAGGTGGTGGGTCTAAAGTCTAATCCAATTAATAATTATACGAGAGACATTATGAGTGTATGTTAGCCAAGAGAATCTAACAACCAACTTGAAATTTTATTCGATCTGCTTTCCTAAGCAGGGTGGTTGTTTCAATTTCTTTGACTCTATATCTTGGAATCCGCTCTTGAAAGGTAAATAAAACACAAGAATTAGTCCAAAAGACACACTGAACTTATCTCATGGGTCATTATTAACCAATGACAATGTTCTAAGAATTCAGCAGTTGCAGAAGTTTGAATAGTGTAAAAAAGGAGGGAACCAGGAAGTGATTAGAGAATAAAATGGTTATATCATCATGCGAGGTTCATTCCAAGTGTTAACCCGGGATTTAATTTTCTAATTTAATTATTTACCCAGGGTAATAGGAGTACAAGATAGTTACGTAACAAAGATACGATCTCGCGCGTCATGCAAAAGGAGAAACCACGCATCTATGATAAGGATTAAGTATAGGTAAAAAAGGAGAAAAAAGATCATAAGTTAAAGTTTGCAATCTCTGTTTAAACGAAAGAAAAAGAAAGGAGCAACTGCAGTAAAAACTAAAACGTTTCCCCTATGAATAATAAGTTCCTATAGCATAGGGAATTTTATTTGTTTTATTATGATGGGACGAAATAGAGATGGGGAAATCTATACAAATAAGGGAGTTAAATTTCATTTCTACTTTGGCGGAGGGAAGAAAATGGCATCAGCGGTCCTCTTTGAACGGAAGAGTTGCTCTACTCCTGAATCCACATTGAAAGCAGCCTGCAGAACAGTCGGCGACAGAGCCTTCCACACCGAAGAACTACCAGCCAAGTGGGTGAATATAGGACTGCCAAAATAACAATCATTAAGGATTATCAGAAACTACAACCATGATAAAGTAAATAAAACAGTATTGCAAGCAACCAAATAAATGAAAAACATTTACAATGTTAACAATTAACAACAAACTAAAATCTCTCTAAATGATAGTCATAAAAACCTTTTATGGGTGAAACTAGCATTAACAATCAACTGCTATAATGCACTTCTTCAAATTTTGGATTCCAACTGTTATAATGGTTGATGGACACACATTTTCATATACCATATCGCTTAATTCAAGAATAGAAGTGTGAGGTTTCTAAACGCAAAGATAAAAGCAAAGACAGTAATAAGAAGAAACCAAAGCCTTACTTAGGGGTGGTGATGATGGAGAACCATTCCATTCCATCAGGATCAGCAATCTTTGAGACCACAAAGAACCTTGGCACAATAAACAAATTGCCAGCCTTCACAGTGGTCTCCAAAACCCTCTTGCCATCGACACCAACAACCTGAACCCGGCCGCTCCCTCTGACAATATAAGTAACCTGCAGAGCCGAGTCGCAAGAAAATCCGGGGGAGCACATGGCGCTTCCATCCAACCTCACAAGGTCAGCACCAAGGCCAACCTCACCAACCAAGGGGAGATTATTGGTGTTCAAGACCACAACCCTTCCTCCACCCTTGATGTCAACATCAAGTGGAGCCTCTTCACAGTTCAAGGCCATTCCCTTCCGGTGATCGGGTTTAGGCTCAGGAAGGCTTATACTCCCATCCAGCTTCACGATCCCATTCTCTGATTGTTTCCCAACAAGGGTCTTGACATCCTTCTCTTCCAAATCCCAAGCCCTGCCAACAAACTCAGTGGAAAATCCGGTGAAGATTCCATTAGAACCAGTGAGAAAGAAGTCAGTGAATTCACCAGCCTTGTGAGCCTTTGAGGTGTCACCCAAGAACAGAACAACAAGCTCAGGATCTTCCTTGTTATACCACCATGTCACAACACCAAAGGGGAGTGCCAAGGCATCACCCTTCTTGATTGCAACAACCTTCTCTTCTTTTTCAGGGAGCACTATTCCAGCAACTCCACTCCCTAGATCAACAAGACAAATACATCACAAAAATTATATATGTAAATCAATCATACAGCATGCAGATTATTCACTTAAAACAATGATGATCGCACGTTGAATGTTCAGATTCCAACAACACAAATCATGCAAATTAAATAAAATTTAGGATCGCAATTCCACTTAATTTGTTCAATTGATTTCGAATTCAGTCACGTAACATCTCGAATTATTGGAATCTTACGAAAAAAAAAAACTGGAATAAGTTCAGGAATCTGGTTAGCGATTCCGATTCGGATAACACAATTACAACCAACAACTTAGCCTTAATTCTGACAATGATTGGGGAAATTGCAAATTACTCAAAACGAATTGAAGATTCAACATGATCATGGATAAAGGGAATTGAATTGAATTGAATTGGAGGTGGTGTACCTTGGAGAACGTAAGCGACTTTGGAAGAATCAGAGTAGCGAGGGAGGGCGAAGCCATTCTTCTCGAGAGCGAGCTTGGCGGCGCCAATGTTGCCTTGGCGGAGCATGGGGAGCTCCGATGAGGACCATGCGTAGTAGGATCCACCGTTTCCGCCGTAAAGCTTCTTCGGCAGCTGTGGAGAGAGATCAAGGTCCATCTCTTTATCTTTTGTTTTCTTCTGTGAGTATGAGTATGAGAATGAGTAAGTGAGTGCGTGTGAATTATGAAAACCGAGTGAGCAGAGAAGGGTGTTTATATAGAAGCCAACGGAAGGGCAAATCAGGAACTGACCTTATCAGTTACTTATCACTGTCACAGTCACTATCTACGGCTTTTCCCACTCGTCTTTATCTATCCATCATTGGATTCTTTTAAATTGAATTGAATTTTGAATTTGAATATTCTATTTTTTTTTTGGTGACTCGAATATTCTATTAAATATAACAGCATTGCGCTCTCCATTTTTTTATTTTTAATATTGGATTAATAATGGTATTTTTTTAAATTATGATCTACTGTCATATTTTTTTAAAATATAAAATAATTTAATATACGAAATATAAATTAGATCGTCTGATTTTTAGGTACACAAATCAGATCGTTCGATTTTTGTATTCGAACTGTCTGATTTGTATTAAAAAAATTAAAAGAATTTGGAGTAAACAAATGAAATTGTCCTATTTATGTATTCTAAATTTTTTTTATTTTATTAACACAAATCGTTGAGTCTGATTTATGTACTTTAAACTTTTAAAATTTTTTAAATATAAATCAAAAAGTCTAATTTATGTACCTCCTATAATTTTAGAAAACACAAAAAATTATCATGTTAAACTTATTCTACTTTTATATCCAATTTTTTTTAGCCTGCACTCGTCTAGGCTAATGTTACATTCATCTACTCCTTTTTATCTGGGATGGATATCAATTTTGATGATGGTTTTATTTTTAAATTATATTATTTTCAAATTGGAGTTAATGTTTAGTTATATATTTCTTGATCTTAATATTTGTTTTAATTTTTAAGTTCAAAGTGATATATTTTGAAGTTAGTACAAATAAGTTATTTTTAAAAATTAAAATTTAAGTTTTAAATGAATATAAAAAATAGGATAAAGTTATCTTAATTAAAAAAAGTCATATTAAAAAGAAAAGTTTAGTTAATATATATCTTATAAACACAAATTAAAAATATCAATTAAAAAACTTTTATATAACAAAATACAAAATATATTTTTTTATATATTTGCTGTGCTGTTATTAAGTACAAAATTTAAAAATTTTTATTAGTATTAACATTAATACGTGTGTTTAAGGTTTAGTTTAGTAAAATTTCTACTTTTTAAAAGTAGCTTATAAAAGCTAACTTTTAAAAGATGACTTTTTAAAAGTTATAGCATTTATGTTTGGTAAATCAAATTAAAAATTGCTTTTAATAATCACAAGCAACAACAATTGTATTTGGTAAAATAGCTTTTAAAATTTAAAAATATTATAATAGATATAAATGCAAACATTAAATTTGAAAATTAGTTAACATATGAGTTATATTAGACTTTTAAATTTTGAAAAACACAAGCTAACTTTAAAAAGCTCTATTTTAGGTGCTTTCAAAAATATCCCAATCTTTTAAAAACTGCAAGTACAAGCACATAATCTTTTTTATTTACTAAGGCTTGGTTTGGTAAAGCTTTTCGAAGATGTGCTTGTGCTTTTTAAAAGCTCAAGCTCCTCATTTTGTGTTTGGTAAATAAAAAAAAAATCATATGCTTGTGCTTGCAGCTTTTAAAAGATCGGGGTACTTTTGAAAGCACCTAAGATAGAGCTTTTCAAAGTTGGCTTGTGCTTTTCAAAATTTAAAAGTCTAATATAACCTCATATGTTAACTAATTTTCAAATTTAATGCTTGCATTTATGTCTATTATAGTATTTTTAAATTTTAAAAGCTATTTTACCAAATGTAATTGTTGTTACTTGTGATTATTAAAAGTAATTTTTAATTTGGTTTACTAAACATAAATGTTACCATTTTTAAAAAGCCATCTTTTAAAAGTTAGCTTTTATAAGCTACTTTTGAAAAATAAAAGATTTACCAAACTAAGCCTAATGCTGAGTTTGGTAAAGCTTTTTCAAGAGGTGCTTGTGCTTTTTAAAAGCACAAGCACAAGCACGTCATTTTGCGTTTGGTAAATTAAAAAGCCCAAGTGCTTGTGCTTACGGCTTTTAAAAGTTAGGGGTGCTTTTGAAAGCACCTAGGAGAGAGCTTTTTAAAGCTGGCTTATGCTTACCAAATTTTTTTCATTTTCCCGCACATATTTCTCGCTATTATATTGCCATTAAAATCCTCATATATTTCTAACTTCTCATCCTAACCTTCACAAATTCTAACACAATCTTCATATATTTTTTATTTTTTAACCTAATCTTCATATATTTTTTTATTTTTTATTTTTAGTGATGATATTTAGGATAAAATAATTTTTTATGATACTTATATAAAATTTAAAAGTTAAAAAATAAAAGAATTTATTTATTATATTTATTATGAATTTTTTATTTTAACATTATTTTATTTTAAAATATTATATAAATTTTTAAAAAATTTGAAAAAAAATTAATTTTTTTGTTATAAACATGTTTGTTATAATTTTTTCAACTTTTAAAAGCTGTTTTACCAAACATAATTGTGGTGCTTGTACTTATTAAAAGTCATTTTTAATTTAATTTTATCAAACGCAAGCTTTTAAAAAGTTATCTTTTAAAATACAGCTTTCATAAGCTACTTTTAAAAAGCAAAAGCTTTACCAAACCAAGCCTAAATACAAAATGAGGAGCTTGACCTTTTAAAAAGTACAAGCACTTATTTAAAAAACTTTACCAAACTAAGCCTAACTCATGTAGAAGCTAAACCTAACAAGAATTAGCCTCAATCTTTTTTTTTTTATTAATCTTTTTTATTTTTGGACATTCTTTTTGATTAATCTTATCCACCAGAATTCACAGTGGGGCCAGTGAGCTTGTTTTGTGGGCCTAGCAGACTAGCAGTATCCTGAGTGGGGCCCTTAACTGGGTGGTTGTGTGGGCCGATCGGGCTTTCAGGAGTGTGATCGACCGATCGTCACTCACGACTCACTTCCGTTCTCTCCTCTTCGCCTTCCCATCATAACAGGCAACTCGACTCAGCTCTCAAACCAAACTGAAACAAAACCCTCCTTCCCTTTTCATTCTCTTGCATTTTTTTTTTTATGAAAAATAAGAAACCAATATATGCTTCAGCTGCTCCTCCGTGGTGGCAACTTGCCGCTGCGGCTGCCACCTTCAACCATCACTATTATACTTCCAGGTTCTCTCTCGCTCCTCATCACTCTTTAGCTACTTATGCTACATCTTCAATACTGCTTACTCTTTAGTTGTGTCCGATTTTAGCATATTGTTTTGTTTTGGCTTGTGTGAGATTTTATATTCTACTTGTTTTCACACAGTTTTCATTGATAATATTGGTCTTGAACTTCCTGCTAGTTATTGCACCAGCGTGCTGAACCTAAGTTCTTCAAACTAATTGCTATATGGTTTAATCTATAGCTTCCATTCTAGAGCTAAAATGCTTATTGTAGTGCCTTCTACTTCAAGTCAATGATTTTTAGCATTTGGCATCTATAGCTATGATCTATATTATGGTCCTTTTTTTTTAATTTATGGTTAAGTTTTAGTTGATTTTTTTGTATGCTTTGGAATTAGAGGCCTGGTTTCTTAGTGCAAGCTGAGCAACAAGTTTAATACCCGAGCAGTACATGTTCTATTACTCTTTCAGAGTATTGTTCCCAGTGCTGTTAACCCTAGGCTTGTTTTGCAACAAAAACTAATGTCTTCCAAGATAATTGATGGAGTGAACAATCTAATATTTTGTATGGGGAAAGAAAAGATCATTTCATCTCCTCTCTATTCTATTATGTTCTCAAGCATACATATGTTATATGTTGGTTACATCAACATTTATGACAAGACACAATGACCCTGTGTGGTAATTGTCTTAGGAGAAATATATAGAGACGAACTTGTTTGGAGAAGGGAGGCAGATACAGAAACATGTAAAATGTCTCTATCTTGGGACCACATTTGCCCAATTTTTTGTTCATCTGAAAATTGGAGGTGGAAATATAATTTTCTTTCTTGGTGTCTATTTTCTTGGTGTCTTTTTAGCAGGAAAAATCATTGATATCCTTAGACCTGTTATTGGAGGAAATTGTATTCGTGGCCTCTATTTGGTGCATATGAAGATGGATTGATTTCTGGTCTTCTCTTTTATATTGGATTTTCCTTCGTTGTTCAGTTGCTTTGTTAAGGGGGATACCCTTAAAGAAAAATTGATTGAGACCATTATATGCTGTGGATAATTACTATTAATTAAAAAGACTTGTACTTATTTAAAATGAGGGATTTATGCTTGTTTTGTAGCTCATAGGTAAGGCTTACCTTAAACCAGCTCTTGACATGCTCTGAGGAGCATGCATTAATGACAGGCTTATGCACTAGAGATACCATAAATAACAAACCCATATTTTATTAATATCGATCGTCGATTTTATGTGTAACACAAAGTTCTAATATGGTAGAATGTTAAATATGTATATGTCAGCATGAGTGAAATATAAATATAATGTCAATTTTTTGTTAAAAATAAAAGGGATATTCTGGAAAACTCGATAAGGTCTTCGGTCTTCGGTCTTCGGTCTTCCTATCACTTAAACCCTATTTAGACTAACCCTACTATCTCCTGCAGTCGCTGCTCTCATTTGTTTGCTGCAAATCAACACAGGCAGATACTGGGAAGAAACTAGCTTTGATGTCCAGTTCAATATTCTATCTTCATTGATACTCTAACTTTACTTGTGATTGTTTTAAAAAGACCTAAGCTTGGTAGATTTTTTTATTGGGATTGTGAACCTTCTTAAGATTAGGATTTCGTAACTTAGATTGTGATATCGTGAATTTGTTGATGGTATGGAACAACGAGACACTAATAGCAATTATGAATGTATTTCTTCTATTCCTTTTCTGCAATCTTCTTTTCTTTTTGAAAGCAAAAGAAGGATATTTTGCATGAGCTGCTTCACTAAGCAACTTTAGAGAGGAAGTCAATGTGTATGGAGATTGGTTAAGACTTAAGAGATTAGACATATATATGATACTTGTCATGGTTTTACGGAACAAAGCAAGTCTTATGACTGCTTATTCTGTGTAACTTTTATTCGAGTTGATTCAATTTTGAGTACTGTATATAACTAGTATCCCATAAGTATGTACCTGAATCTTATCTTATTGATCACAGATTACAAGTATTGCCCAGTATTGGAAAAAGTATGATTGCTTTCAATACCAAGTGTTTATGTGTTTTAGCGACTTGCTGAAATGGGTTTGGTGCCGAATATCTTTTATATATCATTCCTACATTTTTCCATGAAGGGTTTCTAATGTTTGACATAAATATGGCCATATATAGTTATATATTGTTATTTATAATCTCTTTAGTACATGTATTTATCATCAATATGAAATCTTACAAGTCCATTAAGTTTATTATTGTTTTTAAAGCTAAAACTTCTGATGTTTTCATGTTTTAATTTATAACTTATACCATGCGTCTGTTTGACATATTTTATGCTTCTCGCTGATGTATGCTTCATTGCTTCTTCAGTCTTCCCACTAATTTTGAAAAATGACCATTTCTGAGGGAGAACCATCAAGCAGTGCTGCACAGGCAAGCATTTCCATTTGCTTTGTAACTTGGATCCTTGAGATTCTGTTGTCCCTGGATACCCTTTTTGGG
This sequence comes from Arachis hypogaea, assembly GCF_003086295.3. NCBI lineage: Eukaryota > Viridiplantae > Streptophyta > Magnoliopsida > Fabales > Fabaceae > Arachis > Arachis hypogaea. The sequence goes on along the minus strand of NC_092053.1, from coordinate 3,597,500 downwards.
TGGCTGGAGCATAACCCTTTATTTATTGAATTGAACAGACAATAGGCTTGATAGTGGCAGTGAAGGAATTGCAAGGACTTAAAGCTCTGGATCTAAATAAATTATTGAGGGATTCTGAAAATCTTACTATCCAATACTGTACCAAAAATGGATTATTGCTTAAGGTTGTCTCATAGTCAGCTTCATCATGCTCTTTTATATCTTGTTTTATCATACTATTTTTCCTAATTATTCTATGTACAGATTGATATGGAAAAGCTTGCAGGATCACTTCCATTGCACCTCATTTCGATGCTTATATCATTTAAGAGAGATGAAGCCCTGTTCAGATACTTGTTATCTGCCATTCGTCTCTTGTATTCCTTGTGTGATTTAGCCTCCCGAAATTCTAAACTCGAACAGGTTAATATTAATAGTGAATATTTATTTTGATCATTTGAAGATTGTAATAACACTAGTTTGTAATTTTGTATCCCCAATATGATTACAGATTTTTCTAGATGATGTAAAATTGTTTGACCAGCTGCTTGACTTTGTTTTCTACATGCTTATTGTTCTTGGTGGTTGCAAACAGGTTTTACTCTTTTCTATTCTTTTTCAGGTTGTAGTTTGTTCTTCTGTGTTGTTTATTTGTATTGAGATTTACACTTATGTTGCAGGAAGACCATGCTTTTTGTCATAGGCACCTTGTGCATTCAACTCTTGTGCCATGTACCTTCTATCTATTAACAGGGTTTATCTCAACTAAATGGCAAGATGTTGTCCATGTACTGCTTGCCCATCCCAAGGTATTTCGGAGTCAAATAATGACCCTTATCCCAAATAGGATGATACCAATTTCAAAAAAAAAAAAAAAAGGAAGAAGAAGAAGAAAGAAAGAAGGAATTTAAGTTTCATTTCTTTCAATCGACTTAATGGATTCTCATATTTTCTGATAACACATCGGTCTTTGGCTAACCATGAATTCTATGATCACAGATTGACATATTTATGGATGCTGCTTTTGGATCAGTTCGCATGGTTGTTAGGTGTCTTGAGATCACACTGCTAGCTTATTACAACGATTTTTCAATGGAATCAAATTTGACAGCTGAACAAGTAGTTTATTATCTCTGTCAGCAGTGTGAAGCTTCACTTCAGTTTCTTCAATCCCTGTGTCAACAAAAGTTGTTTAAGGAATGCCTCCTTATGAATCAGGTTTTCTAAATTTGACTGACTTTATAAATTTGTAGCAACACATGCAGGGGTGATGCTATGTCCCAGAAATTTTGTATGAGCTAATCCGTTTAACTTTAGATTAAAGATTAGGACTAAAAAGTAGTTTGGTTGCAACATAAAAGATAAAGGAAAAAATAAATTTCAGAGCCCACCTTCTCATGGGTTTGTTTGCTTCTGTTTGGTGCCGGGTTTTCATTGTAGTTTTAAAGCAACTTTTTTTAGAAAGATAAAAAATAGAGGATCATGGACTATGGTTAAATATTTCCAATTAAAATATTCTAGTTCTTGTTGGACTATGATGTTCATATTTTCCATTTGTAAGATAGATCAACAAGCATCTCATTTATACCCATATTTATATGAAAGTATCATTCTCCCTCCAACTTGAATATAGATTTGAGTATCCATTTTTTTTGTCACCCTGTTCCAAAGCCGACCAATTTATTATCTCAAAGCTAATGGGAGAGAACCTGCAAATGGATATAGTTATGGTGAGAATTGAGATATTTTTATTTTACATAGCAGACACTCCATCTGTAGATTGTGTACTTATCCACCAGGAAGATGCTTAGTGTATTAACTTATTATATTGATTTGAGTGATCAATAGGAGGGATTATGTTTATTATTTCTTACAGGAAATATGTGGAGAGGGAAGTGTTCTCTTTCTGGCTCTGTCCATCTTGAAGTTACAGATTCAGCCATCTCTTCCAACTAGGATTAAGGCAGCTTTATCAAGGCTAAAATCTAAAATACTATCCATTGTGAGTCTGATGTCAAATTTTGCTATAACTCTCTGCTTTTAACTTTAATCTACTTTGTAATTGATGCATATTATTAACAATGCTATCATCACTCTCTTTAATCAGCTGCTAGGTTTGTGTGAAGTGGAGAGCATTTCATATCTTGATGAAGTAGCCAGTTCACCACAAAGTTTGGCTTTGGCTAAATCTGTTGCATCTGAGGTTAGTTTCTCCAGTTGGCCTACCATGCAAACTGAGATCTTGAAATTATCAACTTTTTGTGTCCCTCTGATCACCCCATTAGCATCTGCAGTTATTTTGGTTCTCAAATGGGATTAAACCGTTGATTACAGTATAATATGGATTGTTGAGTAGAAGTACAAGTTTTCAGGAGATCTTTGAAATCATAATGTTCTGTGGTGGTATGCAGTATATATTTGATCCATTAACATATTTCCCATGATATAGGTTTTAGATCTGTTGAAGATTGCTTTTGGAAGAGATTCTGCACATCACAATGTTGATGGATGCCATCCAATGGGATTTGTACAGCTCAATGCAATGCGTCTAGCTGACATCTTGTCAGATGATTCAAACTTCCGATCTTACGTGATGCTTTGTTTTGTAAGTTTATCCCTTCCAGAATGGCGTTAAGTTGAAGTTATGATCAATTGTGGTATAGTAAAATATTTTTCGTGGTACCAACATCATTCCTTTTTTTTTTCTTTTTTCTTCCCCCTTTTCTCTGCTCAAAATTTGATTCATAAAATATGGCCAAATATAAAATGTGTGGATTCTCCTCTAATTCCTATTATATGAAAAGTTTTACCGTTTTATTTGCATGTGATTTCAGACTAAAGTTCTGACAGCAATAATTTCTCTCTCCCATGGAGATTTTTTATCCTGTTGGTGTTCATCTAATCTCCTGGAGACAGAGGAGGATTGCAATGTTGAATATGATACATTGGCTGCAGTTGGATGGGTTTTGGATTATACTTCACTAGATATAACAAATGCTACAAATTTGGAATTCATCCAAATACCAAACAAGATGCCCAGGGCTTCTTATGCACATCATAAGACATCATTACTGATCAAGTTATTTGCAAATCTTCATTGTTTTGTTCCCAACATATGTGAAGGTTGGTTATTTGTCAAGGTTCACTAAGTTTTTAGTGTTTTCACATATATATAGTTCTTCGTATCAGTAACCACTTTTTTTATTTTAATCCTCAGAGATGGAGGAAAATCATTTTGTTCTCAAGGTCCTGGAGTGCCTGCAAATGGATCTATCTGACATTCTTCCTGGGTTTTCTTTTGCTTCTGATGCTTCTAAAGCTGCCATTGCTAGCAAGAACCTGCGTAATGATTCTTCTCATATACTTCTTATTGTGAAATTCTGAGCAATATGTGGCTACTTTATCACAGTTAACGCCTTTTTGTAGGGTCATTATTAAGTCATGCAGAATCTTTGATTCCAAACTACTTAAATACAGAGGATTTGCAACTTCTAAGGTTATTTTTCCCTCACTTCATTTTCTATGTACTTTTAACACTTTAACATGATCTTTTTTTATCAGTGTCATGTTATAACAAATAGCTTATTTATATAAATTGTTTGCAGGGTTTTTTCTAGCAAATTACAATCACTTTTTAGTTCTACTGGGTTCGAGGGAAATCATATTCAAGTATATTTTTGTCCTTTGGTTTGAGTTGTTTTTATTGCCTGTTCTTGCTCTATATCTTTTCTCCTCTGTTCATGTCCATTTTGGAACTTTTATATGACTCTGGCCTTATCATCTGGAAAATTCAGGATAGCAAATTTGAGCTGTCATTGTCTCAGGATAAGTTTACTAAACTCAACATCAATGAACATTATCAGGTATTTTCTATATCTTTTACTCATTTAATGATCACAAAGCCTGTTTTTTCTATTGTTACAAGTTCTAGTGTGTGTTTTACCGATTTTTAGCAAATCTGGGTTGATTCGATATCTAATAATTTGGGAGCGAAACCTACTGCCCTTGTGAGTACCAGCTTTCGAAGTGCATCAAAATCTCTTTCAATTTGGATAAAACAATAAAGAAAAATCTGAAAAGAAAAGCAAATAAATTTGAAAATGAAATGATTGAGAATAAATGAAATGACTTTAACTTTAAAGAAAGCAGTAAATTTCCTTCAATGAGATCGAGGACTTTGAAATCGAAATGAAAAGTACTGAATCTTAAAAGATGACAGAAATGATAAAATTGCTTGAAAGATAAATCTGCAAGAAAAATAAAGATTAGAAGAAATTTAAATAAAAAGTAAAGACAATGGAAGGAACTATATAGAAAAGAAAGCTCTAAGCAGACTCAGAAATTCGCTGGGAATGTGAGTGTGCTTAAGTGATTTTCTGTAACAACGTTCCAACCTTTATTCCTTCAAGTCTTCTCCTATTTATAAGAACCTTCAACCAATCAAATTGAAGTGTAACTCCTACGTACATTAATTCATGAGTAACCGTTCCTGTTCTTTGGGTGCTGTAATTGCTACTAACTTCACTTGTCAACTTCCTCATTTCTTCGGTTGCCTCACTTTTTCTAGATAGGTCCTGGTCTATCAAGATCCTCACTTCTGTCGATTAGCTTTCCTCGATAGCTCCCATGAAACTAGTCACTACCTCGAAGCTCACAACTTGTTTATTTTTGGCTAACAAATTACCTCCTTAGGATTGATGTGTCTATCGAACTATTAATAAAACGCTCAATCCTATTTCTTCTCAAAGACATTAAAACCCATAACTGAACAATTACTTCAGATGCGGCCCATTAATTACCTACGTTTCCATTACTCCAAAAACAACGCCCATGATTGTTCACCTTCTCATTAATTGCCATTTTCTCTTTCCTTCAATCATGGCTTTTCAAGGAAGTTTCCTTGATTTTCAAAATTCAAATCCCTTTATAAACTCTTCATCTTTACCTTTTCGTCTTTTTCCTCTCAAATTCATCTTCTACCTTTAGCTATCCCCAATCCTTTCCAAGTTTCTCATTTGCTCTTTTCATCTGCAACCAAGTCAACACTTTTTTTTTAAATCATCAATGGCTTCTTCAATTGCCAAAGATAAAGGCAAACACGTTGCCACTGAAACTTCCATTCAATCTTATTTGAAGATACTATCCCGGCTCGGGGACTATCATTGAAGACCCTGAGCACGTTGTGGATGACAAAAAGATCCTCTTACCTTTCACCGTCTATGATGATACTTACTGTTTTCTTGGTCCACTGCAAACTCTAACACAAGCTAAGGACAATGCCCATTATTTCCCTGGCGCCAAAGGGGGAGACTTGCTTATCAAACAAAAACTTTTCATAACTCCCTTCATCGATGGTAAAAAGCCTTTTTGGAATAATCCTAAAGTCTCCTTCAAAATTGCTGACTTCTTTGCCTGGTACCAAAGGCTCGAACCTGTAAAGGGTGAAGCTTGGAGAACGCAAGGTATTCATAATCTTCTTCGTCTTTCCCATTTCACACCTACCACTTATCACTGGATGATTGACACTGCTCTCTGCTTCTGGAATAAGACCACCAATAACTTTCATCTGCCTTTTGGGATGGTTGGTCCAACTCTGTTCGATGTTGCCGCCATTACTGGGCTTTCGATAAACAATATTGTGGCTACTTTTGATACCAAGCCCTCCAAATCCTACAACATCATTTAGAAAAATTCTTATGGGGACTTCATCAAACACAACATGGGTAAAGAAGACAGCCCCGTTATTGATGATGAGTGCGTGATTTTCTTATACTATTGGCTAAACGCTATTATATTTTGCTCGAGGAGTATCTCGATGCAAAAACTTTGTTCCTCTGGTTGCTTTGCTACATGAAGGGCACAAATTCAATTTGGCCAAGTTGCTCTTAGGAAATCTTTATGATGAGCTTGGGCAATTGGTCGATGGCCTTCGAAAAAGAACTTCAATTAATGCAGGGTCCCCTTTGCCTACTCCAACTTTGGCTAAATGCCATCTTTGGAAGGCACATGAAGCAAGATGGGGTTTTTGCTTCGGACAAACAAAACATCGAAGGTTTTCGATTAGTGACACTTCAACCAAATTTTGAAAATGCCCACTCGATTGAGGAACTTTTCTTGGAAGCATTCTCCAAATTTCATTCATGTAAAACTTTTCGAAATGAGGAGTTAATACTTGCCCCTTTTGCGAATCGAAACTGTGGTCCAACCTGGTTTCAACGCCTCCTCTCCAATGAAGGTGATGATAACGCTTTAAGCAATACCATTTGGGCCAACCTTCTTGCAGTTCAAATATTCCCTACGGGAATTCCCCAGTATAAAAAAGAACAATTCAAAATGACCCTTCATGTTCCCCACTACGTCACTAGACAAATGGTTTTTTCTCAAGCTCTTTCAGCACCTTTTCCTCAACAAGGCAAGGCTCTCAGCCACATAGAATTCAAATCAATGGAGAAAATTCGGAGATGTCTTGATGTCAGTGACAAAAATCAAAGTCACTATTTCTCCCTCCCTTTTGACTATAGTGACTTCGTCACAAAATCTTTCGTCGAATAGTGGAATAACTACTATTCTCGGTACACCCATTCACTAGACGAAATAAAGAGGGACTCGATTAAGACTCTCCCAAGTGTTCTTGAGGTTTCTCCGAAAAGAACCATAAAAAGGAAAATCGAGGCTACTGAGACCTCAAAGCAACCAAAACGAAAGACACAGAAAACTTCCTTTAAACCACCAAAACAACAAAGGTAATAACTCACTTGCATTTCTCCGAAGTGACATGCGATATGCAGCCAAATCGATCATACAAGATTCCTCTATTTTCTTATAGTGATTTCATCAATCACCATATGGAACACGGGGACGATCCTGTGACTGATGAGGAGAGTGTGGCGTTCTTGTACTACTGGTTGAATGCCATTGTTTTCTGTTCGAGGAGTGTTCAAATGCAAAAGTTATTTCTTCCTTTGGCTGCTCTTTTGCATGAAGACCACACATTCAATTTAGCCAAATTAATTTTGGGACATTTGTATGATGAACTTGGGCATTTAGTTGATTGTCTTCGAGCCAATTCATCAACTAATGTAGGTGTCCCTTTGAAAAATACATGAAGCAATGTAGGTTTTTATCATTCATTCCTCACTTTTGAAAATGTCTTCACGTATTCCTGAGGCTTTGTTGCAATGGGTAGATTCTTCCATTTTATCTGAACGCCCCTTAGTAGATGATGTTTTTATAACTGAACTTAGGAAGTATCATAGGATGTGTCCTTGACGTTGATGAACCCAAGCATGAGTTAGCAGCCTCAGACCCGGAGGATAGAGTTTGCTGTGGGAGGCTTACTGAGTCTGATCCTCATTTCATTTTCATGTATGATTGTCTTTTCACCCGTTTAGAGGTTACCTTTTCTTTTTCTGATTTTGAGATGGAGGTTTTGTCCCACTGCCGAGTAGCTCCTACCCAATTTCACGCTAATTCCTGGGGTTTTTTGAAAATTTACCAACTTGTTAGCAAAGAGCTTGACTTTCCAATTTCTTTAAAAGTCATTTTCTATCTTTTTCACTTGACAAAGCCCTTTAGTGCTCAGAACAAACAACAGTGGGTCTCTTTTCGAGCTATTCAGGGTCGGAAGGTGTTTTCTATTTTTGACAAGTCGTTTCATGACCTTAAAAATTTTTTCTTCAAAGTTTTCGCTATCGAGGAGGCTGTGGTAGGGTTCTTTCGAGAGGCTTGGGGACGAGCTCCCAATCTTGACACCAAAAAATTTCTTCTTGAATTTCCGAGTTTTGTTCGGACTGAGCTAGGTAGCTTTTACTTCTAGTTTTTACTTTTGTCTTCATGAATGGATAGCTGATACTTCTGACTTGTGTAGTAACTCTTTTTATCTCGTTTTTTTTTTTTCTAGAAAAAATGAAGAGCGGTTCGAGAGTAGCTTACCAAAAAGTGCAGGAAGCCAAGAGGAACGCTCGCGCCCAAGCTGCCGCGCAAGAGGTCGGGACTTCTACCACTCCTCCTCGGCGCCAAAGCTTGGGTTTGGGAACTTCTTCTCAGCCAGTCTTGGTAAATCCGATTCCTACTCCTCCTCTTCCTCCTTCTGCCTATGTTCCCTCAGTCCTTTCTTCCTCGGAGCCTGAGAAAAAGAAACGTAAGATCTCGGAAGCTGGTGCTTCCAATGTCGGGGACACCGGCTTTGACGGAGTGAAATTTTCTAGGAAGCACATCCTTCCTTATAGCCAAATCGCTATGGATGATGCTGCTATCCGTAATCATCTCCAAATTTTAATCCGAGAAGGAATTAGGACTGCTGGGGTCTGTACCTCCCTTCTTGATATACTAGAAAAAACCCCTCTGAGTGCTATCCAGTCTTCTGTGGAGCACCTTAAAGGGAGAATTGCTTTATATCAAGAAGAGGAGAGGAAGTTGCAGGAGGAGAATGCTCAGCTGAAGGAAGAACTTGCCCAGATCCGGGAGAGGGAGAAAAAGTTGATGGGCCAATGTGCAATGACTGAGGGTCTAAAGGAGAAGGTTGAACAAAATTATGTTCGCCTTTTTGTGGATAAAATAGAATTGAAGGAGGAATTGGACAAGCTTAGGGAGGGGTACCAGGAGTTGGAGGAGTCTATGACTGAGGGGATTGAAGTGTTGTTTGAGGTGCTGAAGGAGCAAATTCGGGTTTTGGCCCCCGACTTGGATCTGTCGCCTTTGCACCCTGACAAAGTCGTCGTTGATGGTGCCATAGTATCTCCTCCTCACCCTGCTACAGATTCCGAGTTGAAGACGGCGGGACAGCGTATAATTGAATCCCCTCCTCGTGAGGTTGATATGCCGTTTTCTTTCTCGGCTCCCGAGGTGATTCGCGCTCCTGATGCCGAAGAGATTCCTCCAACCCATTCGACCTCTGCGGCTGAATCGACTTCTCCTGCCGATGATTCCAACCCCTTTATTGGTCCTCAGTAATTGAAGCTATTTTTAAGGCCCGGCTTGTGGGTCTTTTAATGAACTCTTTATATTTGTTTTTTTTTTTTTTTATATTTGTGTTGATGGCTGGTGACACTTGATCCTTTTTAATACTTTTTAATAGGATCATAAACAACTACTTTTGCTTATTTGGTCCTTTTTGGGTAGGGCCTTTAACAAAAAATGGTTGCTTTATTATTCATGTGGATGCTTTGTTTACTATTTATTTGAAACCTTGAATGGCTTAAGGTTTTTCGAAAAAACCTTTTTGTACCTTAGTTTCGTGAAGCTTTTTGAAAAACTTTTCTAAGATAGTTTGACTGTGACTTCTGAGAAGCTTTCTATTAAGTTAAGTAATCTCAACTTTTGATTAGATTCCTATGGGAATGTTGTCGTTTTTAACCTTTAATGGGCTTTTGTGTCTCTCGTATTTCATTATTCCAAGGTTGCGAGAACCGAACCGGTCACTAAACCGGTCGAGTGATTGGTTCAATGGTTCAAAGGTTCAACCGGGATTTAACCGGAGTTCAACCGGTATAATTAAATATAAAATAAAATTATTAAAAATTTAATATATAATTTTAAATATTTAAATTTAGTAATTTTTAAACTAATTAAATTTAAAATTTTATAATTTTACATAATAAATTATCCATAATTTATAATTAAAAGTTCATAAATAACTTTAAACATCAATCTTTATAGCTAATAAAAATCAAAATGCCCTTAAATGACAAAGAAATAATGTTCAACCACAAACAATTATTCCAATTTCATAAAAATTATAAAAATAAAAAATATCAATAGAACAAAAAAAATTAACAATAAAAATTATAATGTTCTACAATAGCAATATCAGATTTGTTGAATGCAATTGCTTGTGATTTCTCCTTCTCATTCTCCTACAAATTTTCAAACCACATCAATTGGAAAAATCAGTACAAAAACAAAGAATAACAACAAATAAACTAAATATTCATAATCATAAAGCAAGAGTTATTATTATTATCCACTTGCATTGAGAATTTCACCAACATTGAAACTAGAAACTTTGACAAACCCAGTACAAAGGAACTTGGAATTTTCAATGCAAAACAACTAGAAACTTTGACAAACCCAGTACAAAGGAACTTGCTTGGAATTTTCAATGCAAAACAATTTGAAACACTCTTTCCAGCATACTTCAAAGTTCAAAGAAGAGTATAAATTTGAACAAAAAATGTCCAAGAAAGAAATGTAATTTGTGCTCCTGAAAGATGTGAAATGATGAAAAACAATTTACCATACCACCATCAACAATTTAGATTCAGCAAAAATCAGCAACCAAAATTAACTCAGAATCAGAAAAATCAGCATAAACAACTCAGAATTAACATAAACAAATCAGAAAAAAATTCTAGCATTAACAATGTTCATCAACAACGCAGAATCAAAAATATCAACGACCAACAACTCAAAAATCAGAATAAATAAAAATTAACAAAATAACCAAAAATAAATTGAGGCAGTAGTGCTTACCGGCGGCGAGGGAGGAAAGAAGGTGACGGCGCGGTGAATACTCCACAGCCGAGCAGAGAGACACGTCGCAGTGAGAAAGAGAGAGACAGAGAGAGCTTGGAGCCTCGAATAGAGAGAGAGAGAACTCGAAGAGAGAGATGAGCACCAACAAATCGAGCAGAGACAACGATGGAGAAGCCTTCGCCGCGGCGTCGCCAACAGTTCTGAGCAAGCACTCGACGTCGAGGAGAAAAGGATCGAGAAGCGAGCAGACCTTCCACGAGCGAAGACGGCACCCAAGTCTGTCTCTGTCGGCAGCGACAACACCGTCTATCGGAAGAGAAGAGCTCGGCAATGGGATGGGGCTGGGTTCCTACCACCGTTAGGGTTTGGGTTTGCCCAGAGAGAGAGAGGAGAGAAAGGGGCAGGGGTGGGTAAGGGTTCTGAACCTTTGAAATTTTTTTTTTTAACATATATATATATCATTGAATCGGAAAAAAACCAAACAGTTCTGACGGTTCACCGGTTAACCGCCGGTTTTTTGCAGAACGATTCTTCACAATAATCGAACCGGACAAATGACCGGTTCTCGGTTAATCCGGTCGAACCGGCCGGTCCGATTCGGTTTTCAGAACAATGCATTATTCTATTCGGCTACGTTTCAACTTTGCTGTGCTTATTGAACCGTTTTTTAGACTTAGGTTATTCTTGCGATGCATTTAGTTTTTGGTGCACGGAATTACACTTCGCACAACTGAACCAGCAAATGCACTGGGTCGTCCAAGTAATATCTGAGTGAGTCAAGGTCGATCCCACGAGGATTGTGATTTGAAGTAAGCTATGGTTATCTTGTAGATTTTAGTCAGACGGATAGAAAAATTGGTTGGTTGTTTAAAACGCATAAAAGTAAAATAAAGATAACCTTACTCAATTGATGGTGAATGCAATGATAAGAAGATGGTTAAGGCTTTGGAGATGTTTTATTCTTCTGGATCAATTCGGTTTTACTGTCTCCTCCAACTGTGAATGATTTCTTCTATGGTAGGCTGTATGTGATCAACGCTTTTCTTGAGAGGTCGCCGATTCTCCTTCAGAGCTGAACACCAGGGTTAGTGCGCATCTAGTCTGATTGAGGGTGAAGCTCCTGCACTCCATTCTCCTTAGTGATTCTACTCAAAACGCCACAGACAAGATTGGATCTTCCGGATCAGAGAATGCTACGCCTTTGGTTCTAGCCTCTACCACAAAGACCCTAATCTCCTCATACCTCGGCTGAACTGGTGTCTCGAGAGGTCCCCAACGAAGTCGTGGATTAGCCGTCTAATAGATGTATAATCAAGCTAGTGGTTCATCATTGTCCGATGAAAGACTCACTCTGAACCCATATAGAATGAGATAACCTTGTGCCGGTTCAACGCATTCATAAGGATGAAGAACGAAGATACATTTTAGAATAGAGAATTAAACACGGATTGAAGATAGAACAATAATACTTTTATTAATCAATAAAACTTAGCAGAGCTCCTCCCTTCAATTTAGGAGGTTTAGAGACTCACACTGATAGAAAATACAATAAAAGGTTCGAAAAATGCCAGGAGATCCCCTAAACAAGGGTGATTTTCTCCTTTAAATACTAATCTAATAACTAGAAATTACAGAAATAAGATAGGCTTAGGCTTGTAGTTCGAAAATCCGCTTCCGAGGTCTACTTGGTGAGTGTTTAGGCTGAGCAAAAGAGTAAGCCACGTGCTAGGAGGGCTCTAGGGCGTTGAACGCTGGCTAGGGACACCTTCTTGGGCGTTGGACGCTGGTTAATCCTCCGTTGGGCATTGGACGCCAGAATAGGGCAGATGGCTGGCGTTGAACGCCAGTTTTGGGCCTTCAATTTTAAAGCAAAGTATGAACTATTATACATTGCTGGAAAGCCCTGGATGTTAGCTTTCCATAGCCGTTGAGAACGCTCCATTTGGACTTCTATAGCTCCAGAAAAGTTATTTCGAGTGCAAGGAGGTCAAATCTCGAGTAAACATCCATGAATGACAAGTATTGAATGATGTCTTCTCTTGGTCTGGCTTGTACATCGGGATTTAATTATATCTCGAGTAAGCATCCATGAATGACAAGTATTGATACTCTGAGCTGGAATCTACTAGGGTATCAATATTTGGTAGAGGATATGGGTCCTTAGGGCATGCCTTGTTTAGGTCGGTGTAGTCGACACACATCCTCCAATTTTCGTTATGTTTTTTGACCAACACCACATTTGCCAGCCAGGCTGGATATTTGACTTCTCTAATGAAGCCTGCCTCAAGCAGGGCTTGTACTTGCTCTTCGACCACTTGAGCCCGTTTAAGTCCTAGCTTCCGTCTTCTTTGCTGAACAAGTCAGGATCCTGGATGGACAGCCAATCTATGTGACATGAGCTCTGGATCTATTCCCGACATGTCGGAAGCTTTCCACGCAAAGAGATCGAAATTCTCTTGTAGGAGCTGCACTAGCTTCTGCTTCAAATCTTCTGTTAAATTGGCTCCTACATTGGTATTCTTTTCGACCTCTTGTCCGATTTGTACTTCTTCGGTTTTTATTCCGGGCTATGGTCGTAGCTCTTCCTTAACTCGGACTCTTCCGAGTTGATGGCATTGACTTCTTTGCCTCCACCTCTCAGGTTCAGGCTTTCATTGTAACACTTTTTCGCCAGCTTCTGGTCTCCTCTGATGGTGGCAATCCCTTCTGGTGTCAGAAACTTCATACAGAGGTGGGGTGTAGAAACCTCTGCTCCCAGCCGATTTAGGGTTGTTCTGCCTATCAGGGCATTGTAAGCAGAAGCTACATCGATAACAATAAAGTCGATGTTTAAACTTTTAGATTTTCTCCCCTTTCCAAAAGTTGTGTAGGGAAATGAAACCCAGCGCCTTAATGGGAGTGTCCCCTAATCCGAAGAGGGTGTCAGAGTAGGCCCTTAGCTCTTTCTCGTCCAACCCTAATTTGCCAAATGCTGGTTTAAACAAGAGGTCAGTCGTGCTCCCTTGATCCATCAGAGTTCTATGTAGATGAGCGTTGGCGAGAATCATAGTGATTACTACTGGGTCATCGTGTCCAGGCACAATGCCTTGTCCGTCCTCCTTGGTGAATGAGATAGTCGGGAGGTCGGGCCCTTCACTCCCGACTTGATAGACTTCTTTCAGATACCTCTTTCGAGATGATTTGGTCAGCCCTCCTCCATGAAATCCTCCCGATATCATATGGATGTGTCGCTCGGAGGTCTGTGGGGGCGGACTTCTTCGTTCGTGACCTTCATCGTCTCTTTTTCTTTTCCCGTGATTGTCCGACCTTTCCATGAGATATCTATCTAGCCGACCTTCCCTGGCTAGCTTTTTTATCACATTTTTTAGGTCGTAACAATCATTAGTAAAATGCCCGTACAGCTTTTGATACTCACAGTATTCATTACGTCTTTCCCCTTTTTGTTCTTGATGAGTCGCGGAGGAGGAAGCTTTTCAATGTGGCAAATTTTCCTGTATACATCTACAAGGAAAACTCGTAGAGGAGTGTAAGAGTGATATCTTCTAGGCTTCTCAGATCCGAATTCTTCCCTTTTCTTGGGCTCTTTCTCTTTTTCTTTCGATTGGTGGGAATGCCCTATCCGCCAACTTGATTCTCTTAGCCTGGCGTTTTTCCCCATATTGATGTACTTCTCAACTCGTTCTTGTACATCACTTAAAGAAGTCGGGTGTCTCTTTGAGATGGATTGGAAGAAGGGTCCTTCTCGGAGCCCATTGACTAGACCCATTATCACTGCTTTAGTGGGTAAACCTTGGATTTTCAAGCACGCTTTGTTGAACCTTTCCATGTAGTCTCTCAGGGGTTCTTCGACCTCCTGTTTTACTCCTAATAGGTTGGGTGAATGCTTGACTTTGTCCTTCTGGATTGAGAAGCGCGCGAGAAACTTTCGCGAGAGGTCGTCAAAGCTGGTGACCGACTTGGGGGGAAAGCTATCGAACAACTTCATGGCCGCTTTATTCAAGGTCGTCGGAAAGGCCTTGCAGCGAGTAGTGTCCGATACGTCAGATAAGTACATCCGACTTTTAAAGTTACTGAGGTGATACTTCGAGTCAGTCGTCCCATCGTACAGATCCATGTCAGGGCTCTTAAAGTTTCTGGGAACTTTAACCCTCATGATATCCTCAATAAATGGATCCTCTTCTCCTAACGGGGTGTCTTCTCGATCTCTGCGGGAATCCTTATTTTGGAGGTTGGATTCCAGCCTTGAGAGCTTTTCTTCGAGCTCTCTTCATTGCTTGATCTCTCTTCTTAGGCTTCGTTCTGCTTCACACTGTCGTTCCAATTCTTGTTCCAATTGTTCGAGTCGACTTTGGTGGCCATGTAGTAGTCCTATTAGGTCAGTAGAGTGAGGTTGTCCATCTTTTCCGAGCTGATGAACTTCAGAGGAGATCCTTTTTGATCCCTGAGTATTGGAGGGACCTTCGTCATGCTGTCCTTCTGTTCCTTGTAGGGATATTATTGCTTTATCATTGTTGACCGTATCCTGGTGCTCTTGCTCGGACTTCGATGCGGTGTGTCCGTCTTCCTGCTGGTCGTCTGCCATCGTGCGTTGATCTTCCAAGTCCTCGGCAACAGCGCCAATGTTTCGGGGTTTACCTAGAACCGGATGATTGGACTTGTTTGTGAGACCCAAGCGTTCAAGGAAGGTGGTCTCCAACTTGCCTCGTGTCAGGGAGCCGCCGTCTAAGTTGTATGCTTTGAAGAATAGGGGGTGGTACCTGCAAAGACACTCCGATGCCTAAGTCAGCAAGGGATTAAGCATGTTTAAAGTAGTGGAACTTAGTTTTACCTGAGTACTTCAGTGTATTTATAGGTGATGAACCACTAACCACCGTTGAAGTAGTTCCACTTCTGATGGTGGATAACCGTCCCTTTATCTTAGAGTTGTTGGGATCTCTCTTCTAGAAGTGGGTGAGAGATTTAAGGAGGCAGTTACTTATCTGAATAAGTGTCACTTGCCAGCTCATGTCGAGTCCGACCTCTTGGAAGAGAAGAGGTCGAATGGATCAGCGAATGCCAACCCCTTGGGTTAGGCCTTTTTGGACTCAATTAGGCCTGGCCGTCGCTTTGGGTTAGGGTATGAACAATGACCATACACCAACTTATACGGAGAGGTGCCGTTGAACCTTTAGGTGAGTTTCGATAAGCCCACAATACTTGGCTCAAAGTCTCATGCCAAGTTCGAGGTTTACGACCGATTTGCTTTTTAATCAAATTAATCAATCTTTTATTTGCCGCCTCAACTTGACCATTAGCCTGTGCATAATATAGGGTTGAAGTTACCATAGCAATATTCCTCAAAGTGGCAAATAAAATACAGATTTCGATATCTAATAATCTGGGTTGGTTCGATTTTTAGCAAATTTGGGTTGGTTCGATATCTAATAATCTAGGAGCGAAACCTACTCCTCTTGTGAGCACCAGTTTTCGAAGTGCATCAAAATCTCTTTCAATTTGGATAAAATAATAAAGAAAAATCTGAAAAGAAAAGTAAATAAATTTAAAAATGAAATGACTGAGAATAAATGAAATGACTTTAACTTTAAAGAAAGCAGAGAAATTGCCTTCGATGAGATCGAAGGACTTTGAAATCGAAATGAAAAGTATTGAATCTTAAAAGATGACAGAAATGATAAAATTGCTTGAAAGATAAATCTGCAAGAAAAATAAAGATTACAAGAAATTTAAATGAAAAGTAAAGACAATGGAAGGAACCCTACAGAAAAGAAAGCTCTAAGCAGACTCATAAATTTGCTGGGGATGTGAGTGTGCTTGAGTGATTTTCTGTAACAAAGTTCCAACATTTATTCCTTCGAGTCTTCTCCTATTTATAAGAACATTCAACCAATCAAATTGAAATGTAGCTTCCACGTACATTAATTTATGAGTAACCGCTCCCGCTCTTTGGGTGCTGTCTATAACTGCTACTAACTTCACTTGTCAACTTCCTCGTTTCTTCTGTTAATTATTTGCTTTTGGACTGCATTAAGTTTTTTTTTATTATTGTTTCAGTTTGTTGTTTTAGTCAATTAGTGGTTCCTGCACTTTAGGAGAAAAGTAGTTTGTGTTATTCCACTTCCTTATCTAGTGGGTATGTGGCAGTTTCTGTTCATCCCACTTCCTAGTTTAGTGGTGATGTGGTAGTGTCATGGATTAAAATCCTATAAATGTACTGCTTCAGTAAAGTAAAAAAGTGTGATTCCCATTCCTTTCACCTACGTATTTTTCTTATATCTCTGTCCTAAATATTTCTGGTTATACCATAAACCAACAAATTGGTATCACAGCATTCTTCTTATGGGGCCTGTGAAAATGGAAGGTGAAGCAAGTCTCTCACAAATTGCTCCGCCCACCTTTGATGGAGAAAACTATGACCTTTGGGCAGTTAAAATGGAGTCTTATTTGGAGGCATTGGACCTTTGGGAAGCCGTGGAAGAGGATTACGAAATTCCTCCGCTGCCAAACAATCCTACCATGGCTCAAATAAAATTGCACAAGGAGAAAAAAACAAGGAAGGCAAAGGCAAGATCATGTCTCTTTACTGGTGTTTCATCAATAATCTTCACCAGAATCATGACTCTCAAAACACCAAAAGCAATTTGGGACTATTTAAAGGAAGAATACGCAGGGGATGAGAGGATTCGAGGCATGCAAGTGCTCAACTTGATGAGGGAATTCGAGATGCAGAGAATGAAAGATTCTGAGACAATCAAAGAATACTCTGACAGGTTGCTTTCTATTGCAAACAAAGTTAGATTACTCGGCACTGAATTCACTGATTCTAGAATTGTGGAAAAAATTCTAGTTACAGTGCCAGAGAGATATGAAGCATCAATAACTACTTTGGAGAATACGAAGGATCTGTCCAAAATCACCTTAGCAGGAGTGTTACATGCCTTGCAGGCCCAAGAGCAGCGAAGGCTTATGAGACAAGATCACGTGGTTGAAGGTGCTTTACCAGCCAAGCATCATGAAGTTGGAAGTAGTCAAAGCAGCCAAAGCAAAGACAAAGGTAAAAAGAAAAATTACCCACCTTGTGAGCATTGTGGCAAAATGGGTCACCCACCCTTCAGATGTTGGAGAAGACCAGACGCAAAGTGCAACAAGTGCAATCAGCTTGGACATGAAGCTGTAATTTGCAAAGGCAAATTTCAACAACATGAAGCTAATGCCAATGTTGTAGAGCAAAATGAAGAAGATCAAATCTTTGTGGCAACATGCTTCTCAGCAAGGAGTAGTTCTGAATGCTGGCTGATTGATAGTGGTTGTACAAACCACATGACATATGATAAAACTCTTTTCAAGGATTTGAAGCCTGCTAAATTCTCAAAAGTCAGAATTGGGAATGGTGACTATATTTCTGCAAAAGGAAAAGGAACAATTGTAATTTCAACTAGCTCAGGTATGAAAACCATTTCAGATGTTCTGTATGTGCCTGACATTGACCAAAATCTGCTTAGTGTGGGTCAATTGTTAGAAAAGGGATTTAAAGTTTTTTTCAAAAATCTACATTGTCTTATCTTTGACACTACCGGTCGGGAGATTTTAAGGGTTAAAATGAGAGGAAAAAGCTTCTCATTTGATCCAATTGTGGAGGAGCAGACAGCTTACATCACCCAAGTCAGTCCCACTGAACTCTGGCATAAGCGACTTGGTCACTGTCATATTCAAAGGATGCTGAACATGAAGAGGAAAGATATGATTGAAGGTCTACCAATACTCTCTGATCATTTGCCAAATTGTAATGCCTGTCAATTTGGTAAACAAAACAGAGTGTCATTTCCCAAAACAGTTTGGAGAGCCTCTCAAAAGCTGCAACTCATCCACACTGATGTGGCAGGACCTCAAAGAACTCCATCGTTACAAGGTAGTCTATACTTTATTCTTTTCATAGATGATTTTACAAGAATGTGCTGGATTTTTTTCTTGAAATTCAAGCATGAAGTGGCTGGAGTCTTTGTAAAGTTCAAGAATATGGTGGAAACTCAAAGTGGGTGCAAGATACAATTTCTAAGATCAGATAATGGGAAGGAGTACACCTCAACACAATTTGATCAATTTTGTGAAGAAGCTGGTATTGTACATCAACTCACAACCCCATACACTCCAGAGCAAAATGGAGTTAGTGAAAGGAGAAATAGATCAGTAATGGAGATGGCCAGATGCATGCTGCATGAGAAGGAATTGCCTAAAGAATTTTGGGCTGAAGCGGCCAACACAGCCGTTTTTCTTCAAAATCGACTTCCATCCAAGGCTTTGAAAGACAAAACTCCTTTTGAAGCTTGGTATGGATATAAGCCTTCACTAACCTTTCTTAAAGTGTTTGGTTGTGTTTGTTTTGCACATGTTCCACAGGTTAAGCGCGACAAGCTTGACAAGAAAGCAATTCCGGGTATTTTTGTGGGTTATAGTTCTGTTTCAAAAGCCTACAAAGTGTATCATCCTCAATCTGGAAAGTTGACTGTGTCTAGGGATGTGCATTTCAATGAAGATCAACAATGGGATTGGAAGAACCCACGAAAAACAATTGAACCTTGTAACAATATTGAAGATGATTATGGCGGAAACCAAACAACAGAGTTGTGTCAAAATGAATTAGAAGATGATCATCCCATCAGAGGCACAAGACTGCTGTCAGACATTTATCAAAGATGCAATGTAGCAGTATGCGAACCTAGTTGCTGTGAAGAAGCACTCAAGGATCCAAAATGGAAAAAGGCAATGGAGGATGAGATTTCAATGATTCAAAAAAACAACACATGGGAAAAGGTTGACAAGCCTCAAGACAGAAAAGTTATTGGAGTTAAATGGGTGTTCAGAACAAAGCTTAATGCGGATTGCTCTATCAATAAATACAAGGCCAGACTTGTAGTAAAAGGGTATGCACAAATTTTTGGTGTTGATTATTCTGACACGTTTGCACCAGTGTCCAGATTAGATACAATTAGATTGGTGTTAGCAGTTGCTGCTCAACAAGGCTGGAAAGTATTCCATTTAGATGTCAAATAAGCTTTTTTAAATGGAGTTTTACAAGAAGAGATATATGTGGAGCAGCCAGAGGGATTTGTTATGCATGGAGAAGAAGATAAAGTCTATCTACTAAAAAAAGCCCTTTATGGATTAAAACAAGCACCAAGAGCTTGGTACAGTAGGATAAATGAACACCTATTGAGCATAGGCTTTGTAAAAAGCTTGTCTGAGGCCACTCTTTATGTAAAACATAAGGGAAAAAATTTTCTCATAGTTTCCCTCTATGTTGATGATCTTTTAGTAACTGGAGATGATACAAGTTTGGTTGAAGAATTCAAGCAAGAAATGATGCAAGTTTTTGAAATGACTGATCTTGGTCTTATGTCTTATTTTCTTGGAATTGAGATCAAACAAAATGAGGATGATGTGTTCATATGTCAAAAAAAATATGCTAAGGAAATCTTAAAAAAATTCCAGATGGAGGAGTGCAAAGCGGTTAGCACACCAATGAACCAAAAGGAGAAGCTGAGCAAAGAAGATGGTGCTGATAAAGTTGATGAAGGCTATTACAGGAGCTTGATTGGATGTTTAATGTATCTCACTGCAACAAGGCCGGACATTTTGTTTGCTTTTGAGAGCTGTCAAAATTTCAAGTTGTGTGGATTCTCTGATAGTGACTGGGCTGGATCCATTGATGACATGAAGAGCACTTCCGGATATTGTTTCAGTTTAGGCTCAGGAGTTTTTTCATGGTGCACAAAGAAGCAGGAGACAGTAGCACAATCCACTGCAGAATCTGAATTCATAGCAGCAACAGCAGCTGTAAATCAAGTTTTGTGGCTGAAAAAGATCTTATGTGATTTACATCTCCAACAGAATCACAAGACAGAAGTGTTTATCGACAACCAGGCAGCAATTGCGATTTCAAAGGATCCAGTGTGTCATGGCAAGACTAAACATTTTAACATCAAGCTCTACTTCTTAAGAGAGATGCAGCAAAATGGAGAAATAACTTTGGTTTATTGCAGGTCAGAAGATCAATTGGCAGATTTGTTTACAAAGCCACTTCCTGTCAGCAAGTTTGAGCTATTGAGGCAGAAAATTGGAGTTTGCAGATCCTAAAGCAAGGAGGAGTGTTAATTATTTGCTTTTGGACTGCATTAAGTTTTTTTTTATTATTGTTTCAGTTTGTTGTTTTAGTCAATTAGTGGTTCCTGCACTTTAGGAGAAAAGTAGTTTGTGTTATTCCACTTCCTTATCTAGTGGGTATGTGGCAGTTTCTGTTCATCCCACTTCCTAGTTTAGTGGTGATGTGGTAGTGTCATGGATTAAAATCCTATAAATGTACTGCTTCAGTAAAGTAAAAAAGTGTGATTCCCATTCCTTTCACCTACGTATTTTTCTTATATCTCTGTCCTAAATATTTCTGGTTATACCATAAACCAACATCTTCGATTGCCTCACTTTTTCTCGATGGGTCCTGGTCTATCGAGATCCTCACTTCTGTCGATTAGCTTTCCTCGATAGCTCCCATGAAGCTGGTCACTACCTCGAAGCTCACAACTTGTTTATTTTTGGCTAACAGTGTGCTAACACAAATATATGTAAAATTGATTTTATTTTAGAACTAGAGAATGCCATTAAATGTTAAATGACAAAAGTACTCCATTTTTCAAATTCGGTTGTTCTTTACCATGTAGATTTTCCTCAACATGGTGATGTTAATGTAAAATTTGATTTCCTACAGGTGGCTCAGAATGCAGGGGGATGCCCATCACCTTTAACTGGAAAAGAGCCTGCTTGTTTTAATAAGCGTGGTAACTCAAAGGAAGGAATGTCTAAGAATGCTGCATTTCCAGACATAGACCAACCTAATACCAGAGCTGAAGACATAAATAAAGGCAGTGACATAAATATGCAAGATCAAGAAGATAACGTCATATCTGCATCAGGAACTAGAGAAATCGATGTGGATGCTCTAAACACTGATACAAGCAGTTCAGATACTAGTTCTGCAAAAGGAAAGAATTCTTTTGAGCATATGTATGATGGCAAGCTTTCAAAATTAAATGAGGATCGTAAAAAGGTTGCAGTTAAAGAAAATAAAGAGGATGAAAAGCTTGCCACTGTGCAGAAGAGGAAACGGAAGCGAAATATAATGAATGATAAACAGGTGGCATTGATTGAGAGTGCTCTCTTGGATAAGCCTGATATGCATCGAAATGCAGCTTCACTTCAATCATGGGCGGAAAAATTATGCTTTCATGTAGGTGAAATGCAAATAAACCCTGAGTAATATTTTGCTGACATTTTTGTTCTAAAACATTCCTGCTTTATGTTTTACAGGGTTCTGAGGTTACACCTTCACAGCTTAAAAATTGGTGAGCTCTTCTCATTGTACATGTTCTTATGTAGCAATCCAGGATATTTAGCATTTGCCTCTGGGGTCAATATAGGATACTTAACATTTTACATTATCATTTAGGTTTGATTGCCAAAATTAACTAGTATCTTCTTTAAGCTTTTATGTAAGAAATTTTTGGTGTCGAGTTTTTTTTTTCTGAACCTGGTCTATGATAGGGAAAATATAATATCTTGTTATTCGGAATATCAAGATTTTTATATATATAGAAAATTTTATATTAGTATCTTTACATTAAAATTTTGATTGGTCCAGGAGCATCAATATATCAAGTGCCTGCTTGTGCATCATAGATTGGTCCATTTATTCTCATCTGGTTTGATCCATGCTGGAATTTTTGTCAATATCAGGTTGAACAATCGAAAAGCTAAATTAGCTCGAGCAGCTAAGGATGTTCGAGCGGCACCAGCTGCAAATGTTGACAATCCAATCTTAGACAAGCCAACAAAGCTAGTACTTGGATCCTTTGACTCACCTGACAGTCCAGGTGATGCCTTGGATACAAGAGATCACAGTCTCGCAAAAATAGCTTCCAGCGAGAATTCGGGGCCTTCAGTTGCCGGATTTGCTAGTACTGGTTCTCTGCAATTTGTTCCATGCAATGCAGGTCAAGTTGTGGTGATTGTAGATGCTGCAGGAGATGAGGTTGGTAAGGGAAAGGTGTTTCAGATGCATGGTAAGTGGTATGAGAAAAGTTTGGAGGAGTCATCAACCTGTGTTGTGGATGTTAGTGAGCTTAAGATTGATAAAGGGTTGCGATTACCTTACCCGTCAGTTGCCACTGGTAACACATTTGCGGAGGCCGAATTGAAGGTCGGTGTTGTCAGAGTGCAATGGGATTTGAACAGAGTTTCCAGCTTATGGTCGGAATGAATTCATGATGCTTCTATGGCTGCAGCTATTACTTTGCTACCTGCTTCAGTCTGTTATCATTCTTCTGGATAACGAACCAAACAGGGAGTGCCAATCTATTATTAGCTAAACGATGCTGGATATGTTTTTTGCCAACTTTGTTACTAGCATTTTATGGTCACCAAAATGATGCTTGTGGCATTTAATTGTGAATCAAGGTTACTGTAATTGACTATTAAACTGATTATAATTTTTTGTAGTAGGATTATTCTTCGTAATAGTAAATTGCTAGTTATGGTATTAAGTGAATGATGAGCCTTGGAAATTGCCATAAACCCATCGTTGAATACTTGAATTCCATCCTACTCCTACACATTTCTCGAAAACTAAATAAAAACAACTTTGTGCAAACTCTGCACATTTTTTCAATCTATAAACATTCTCTTGCCTTATAGTCAATCTATAATTGATCTCCCCTATGGAAAAAAGAGGGGACAATATCCTTTTAATTCCTCTCTTGTTATGACAGTGATACCAAAATCCGGAATCAAGCTGTAGTTGGTGTTGTTCAGATTTCAAGTCAAAGCCACATCTGTATAATGAAATTATCCATGAACCTTCAATGTTGAATGTGCAGCTCTGACGCTACCTCGTCACTTAAGAAAGCACAGGTGTCAGTTCAGCACAAGTTAACTTCATCTTAATCAAGGGTTAACTTTCAAATTACTCGATTCTCCATTTTGAACAAGTGCTACAGATGAGGTTGTTTTTGGAGGTGGTTTCTTCATGAAGCTTTTCGCATAAAGGGATCCAAAGACAATGACCTGACAATGCAGTGGTATTAGAATGCTTCTCAAAAACACAATCATTAAGAACATGGTTGAATGGCAAAATTTAATGTGTAAACTTTTGGTGTCCGGAGAGGGTAAAAGTGAGTCTTACGGCTCCAATCCACTGTTCCAAGCTAAGAGGATGCGAAAACCACATGCATGAAAGCATAATGCTCACCAACTGCCAATATTAGGAAAAACGAAAATCGAATAAAATGCCAAGCAATATAAACATATACGGTACTAGCGAAACTGAAGACTAGATTACTGTATGCAATGGTTACCTGTCTTGTGGTCATTATGGTAGCAAATGTTAGAGCACCAAAAGTGCGAATTGTGTAGGATATAAAAAATTGACTAGCCGTTGCAACCTATGACAACAATATGACAAATTCTTCAGTACAAGATGAAGAAAAGAAGTAACATTTAATCTTGTTTTATTTTCCCTCTTTTTCAAACAAAAGTATGTAACATTAGGGATTGTTATAGATTTGAAAAGGCTAAATTACAGTGACCTCTCCTATAGTTAAATTATACTACATACACCCACTCTCAATTTGTCAAATATTTGCTGACAACCTTCCAAAGGTAGTCATGTTTACAACAGTGTATGGAATATCACCTAATCAAATCTTAAGAGAGGACAGTGCAATTTACTCCTTACAAAATCTCAGAAAAAAACAGAGAAGTGAAAACAATTTTCATTGCAACATTATTCATATTATAACAGAGGGAAGAACTTTGCTTACCGTTGAAAGCAATACTATGTCAAAGAAACAATCATGATGGTGATAAACAAACTCTATTGCTGGTATTAAATGTCCTTGCAAGATAAGACCTAAATTAAAATGTTCACAATGTCAAAAGAATGTATTTTCCACCCATGAAGCTGGAAAAGAACCAGAACTTAGCCTAAAGAATCAAAGGATGCTAAAATAAAAGCAACTTTCCAAAAACTCTACCTGTGAAGCTAAGAATACAAGAACACAATGTGGTATAAAATATCTGATTGTGTATCTCCATGTCATAGCCTTTAAACAGCTTATCCTGGAATGTGCTTGTGAAGCCATCAAACCTATTACACAAAAATTACAACTTCATTCAATGAGAGACTTGTAGATGAACCAAGTTGAAGATAAATTCTTAAAATAATAAGTTAAAGTACAAAATTTTAAATGCACCAATTAGTGCATTCACAAGTTAAAAAGTTGCAAGTGTTTCAAAATAAGGTTTTTAATGTGCAAATTGAACATCCAGTACAACTTAAATCAACAAGAAAAAAGTTCAAAATAAGGCTTGAAGTTCTGTAGTGATACCCAAGATAGCCAACCATTAAAAGAACGCCCCAAACCGTATTTTCCCTTCCTCTACTGTATGGACTTATTTCTGATCCTGCCTACAATGAAGACATGCAAGAATGAATTTAACTTATTACATAATATTGCCACTGCTGATTAGTATCAGTAACTGCTTGATCAATCAAGTGTAAGAAAACAATATTTGATATGGTATGCTTTCTATGGGGAACGTGAAAACAAAAAGGCAGTGTCAGTAGGCACATGTAAATATCAAGATATCAAAGAAATGTGACCTCAATTGTTCAATACCTCTCTCCCTTCTAGGTCCCATTACATATCAACATATTAAAGAAATGTGTGAACTTGTAATTGTCGAGATCGGGTCCTGCTGCCAACTATGTGTAGTCATTAGTCAACAACGATTGCAGAAAACATCGACACAAGCTTGAATATCACTTGGGACTCAGGAGAACTAGTTTAAGAATTCATTATAATGATAAAATTTTGCAAATGCAAGCCCTAGTTTATTTGCTTTGGTATGTCTAAGTAATCAAGAATGCCCTCTTTTTACGAATTAGTTTGGAACTTCAAGGACTTAGTGACAAAATAGTGGATATAGCGGCCTTCTTAGGACTGTCTACACCAGTTCAAGATAACTCAAGGGCCCTGCCATTCCTTTTGTTTCTGTCTAAAGGATAATAATATATTATCTCAAGCAACCTTCTTGTCATGTCCGGAATAAAACTAATCCTCTGCTATTAAAAGAAATCACAGGACCACTCACATGCAACATCAGTCACTGAACAAAACTAATATAGTAGTGGTGAACATTCATTGCGAGTTCTAACTTCTACGAAGAAAAGAATCACAAGACAGAAACCGAATTATTAGAAGGATATCAAAATAATTAGGGTCAAAGATCCAATAATTACCGGATATAAGATAAATACTGAGCAGCCAAGGGTAACTAAAAAAGCCAGCATATAGTCAGGTCCCTGATATCTCTTCTGCATTATGAGTGTACCCCAAACCTGTTGAACACACAAATCGTGAAATACCCAATTCAACATGGCACAATAGTAGCTATATGATATCAGCAGAACTATTCGATCAATTAAAAAATTATGTTCAGCCAAATTTTCAGGATTTGTAAATAATTGCAGGACTGTGATGTCAAATAACAAATTCCTACTATCTCACCATATCTTTGACTTTTAGTATTCATGGCTTTCTCACAATCAGAACAATGAAAACAGCCACCAATGATGGCAATTGGACAGAGAGAAAGAAAATAGAGCATGAAATATTCAATATTTGCCAACACATCATCAAATAAAAAAGTTGCAATCACTGAGAAAATGAAAAATGAGTTACAAATCCATCATACAAGACAAATACCAGAAGGTAAATCTGATGAATATAAAAATTAGCCAGTAATGAACACAAGAAATTGATATGATTGAGTACAGTGAAAGTTTGACCTACCATAACTGGTATCATTTTTGCACACTTTGCAAGAGTTTGAACAGGAAAGCTAACATACTTGAGGGCCTGGGTAAGAAATATGCACATTCAAGAAAACACGATTAGCAACTAACTACCAGGCATCTTAGCAGCTTCTTATGAGATAACAGGAACACAGAATACCTCATATTGACAAGTTGTGGTCAGTATATTTGATATCGAGACGAGACAATACTTATAAATGGGAGCAACAGGGTCCATTGTTTTTTTACTTGCCTGAAAGAAAGGTTGAAAATTATGAAACTGCAAATAATTGGGGGCTAAGCAAATGCATTCACAAGAAAATGTGTCAGAGCTGCATCTGTTGATTTTGTATATGACATTTACTTACCAACAAAGAACCAGCGGAAACAGCAGATGTTGTGATACGATTGCAGAAAACAAGAAAGAGTGAATACTTAAAGTACTCCTTTTCTGCCCCATATGGTATTCTCATGATCTTTTCCTGCAATAAAAAATATCTATTAACTCATTTGATAAATGATGGGCTCTGAGAGCGCTTTGATGTTAATATAGCATCGATTGAGAAAACAAACAAACAAAAAAGAAGAATTGTAGTCTAATGTGTAGGAATCTGTTCATACTACGTAGACTACAGCTACACTCACCCTCAGTAACCCTCAAATTACAAGGAAATAAAAATACTAAAACCAAATGACTTAATCACTTGGCAACCCACTTATGTTGATTACCTATGCTACTCTTTCTCTTTTCTTCTTTCTACAACAATACTAAACCAATTCAAGTTTTGTATTCAAACAATAGCAGCTATGATATTCTGATTTACAAACCCCCGATTGTCAGCATATGCAAACTAATTACAGCTACCATTAAAGCCCAAATCTGATTCATTGGGGAAAAAGATACCAACTTTTGACAAAATAATTAACCTTAATCGGTTTCAAACTACCTCATTGAATTGGAACAATAATAATAATAAATCAAATTAACATAGCTACGCAGTAAAAATGATTACTTTTTGCAGGGATACGAAGATCCTAGAGCTGTAAATCGTGCAAGATGGGGAAAGAAAAAAGAGAGAAAAAAGAGGGTTGATGGGGGAACCTGCAAGACGCCATAGGTGACAAGGGTAACCATGATACCAGAGACAGCAAAAGTGCCCTTCCATAATTTGTTAGTGTCTCTGGAATCAGCTGAAATAGAAGAGCTTGATTCTTCCGCCATGGCCAAAGTCGGAGTGGGACTCGAACATAGAAGACTGAGATAAGAATAGCGAATGTGGGACCCCCTCTAAGGTTGGGGATCAAACGGCATCCACTCCCGCGTGGCACTGACAGAGAAACTCAAAGTGTGTGAGTGAGAGAGAAAGAAAGCGAGTTTAGTTGGTTTCTGATTCGTTGTTTTCAGTTTGAGCTGAGAGAAAGAGAGATGAGGGAGATGGTGTTTGCAGAGCCTCAAGAGAGTCGCATTCCCCGGCAAAGTATTCTGCAATATTCAATCACATGCCACGTCACCATTCCACCATTGGATTTGGCAACAACATGGTACTTTTCCCTTTGCTAACTCTGACTTCCTCATGGGCCCATTCTGTCTCGTCAACCCTATTTACCTACCCACCATTGGGCCCCCTCTTGCCTACTGCTTCTTTTCTTCAAAGGCCCAACGGCCCACACTAATGCTTGCAACTTGGAAGATTGCTGCTCATTATATTTCACTAATGGTGTCCACATGCTTGCTTACTTTGAAATTATCTACAATTTATATATTATAAGAAGTTATTTTTTTACCGTACAATATCTTTTCTTATATATTTTTTATTTTATTTAAAGGATATACGATAAAAAAAAAATTTATATTTTTTATAATTGTTGAACAATAAATGTGAAAGATTAATTCCACATCAAAGACAAAAAGAAAAGAAAAGTTTGAGAGAAGAGATTTATAAATTTAATATTTTAATAGAGAAATGTTAGAGAAATGGTCCTCAGTTAATATTTAAAAATATGAGATAAAATATGTTATTAAATTATTAGACTAAAAAATTTGAGTTAATAATTAAGTGATGACTAAAAATAATAAATTCTATAGTTCCTTAAAATTTTTCATTTTAATATTTTGAATTGGATGTGATATTTTATGTAACATAATTCATCTCATGTAATTGTTGTTTGATTCATAAATAAAAAATAAAACATATTTTATAGCAAATTATGTATCTTTTTAAAAAATTTTTACAGCAAATAGATTCTTCACTATTCTTTATCTATAAATATGAATAAGTGATTATAAATATTTTTTTAACTACATGTTTAATGTGTCTTAAAAATATGTAGGTATTTCTCCTCTATTATTATGATGAACAAAAAAGACAACGCGGTGTGATTTCTTATTAGTATTGAATGATTGATAAAAGCACAAAGCGAGTGTTTGGTAAACAATGACTATCTTAAACAACATGAACAATTACCAATCAAATAAAAATACATTACACCCTAATTTAATGCTATTAATTAAATTTACTCTTTTAACTCTATTAATTCACATTTTTTACACATTGTTCAAAAGTATTGTTGATTACCTATACTTTTCCAAAGCAGAAGTTGAAAATGTTTGTTGGATAATATAGTTACGTTTGGAACACATCCATAACTAGAGGTCCACATTTTTTTTATATATGTATATATATTTTTTTCTATATATTATTATGCATGGCGAAACAAGAGCACTAATCTGTGTATTTTTAAAGTCACAGAACAGAGTCTATGGACTCAGCTTCATTCTTCCCTCATCCTTTGATTGGCCACGTCATCACCAGCTCAAGGTATGTGTGTCACTATTTTTTCTTGATTAATTTGCTGAGTTCAAAGTTGAAATAAGCTTGACTATTATTCTTGATTATTTTGCAGCTTGCAACAACGATCATATAGCAGCCATCATAATAATCACAGTGGGAGATTTGGCATATGGAGGAACAACAGGTTGTTGAATTCAGCTTCTTGTGCTATTGGATATGAATTCTTTGATGAAAATGGTAACTTGAAAAGGAACAATGAAAATGGGTCCCTCTTAGGTGATGCTTCAAAACAGTTTTCGTCTTCTTCTTCTTCTTCAGCACCATTTGGAACATTGAACGCTGAAATAACACAGGAAACTACTGATTTCTTTGTGAGTGATGCTGAAGGTGATCCAGATTGTCCCTCTAAGGGTTACTCTTCCATTGAGCAAGCACTTAATGCACTTCGCCAAGGAAAGGTAACAGATTTATATCAAGTGTTATGTTTAATGTTCTTAATCTAACTCATTCATTTTTATTTTTTTTCTATTAGTTTGTGATTGTGGTAGATGATGAAAATGGTGATGTTGAAGGAAACCTTGTAATGGCAGCATCTCTGACTAGTACCAAGGATATAGCCTTTTTGATTAGGCATGGATCAGGGATTGTTTCTGTTGGCATGAAACAAGAGGATCTTCAAAGACTCAACCTTCCTCTCATGTCACCAGAAACTGAAGATGAAGATTCTTCAGCCCCAACCTTTACTATCACAGTGGTAAAGTGTTATCATAGTCTTATAGGCCTAATTCTACTTTGCAAACCATAACATTATGCTTTTCATTAAAAGGAATGTTGTTTTCACCTGAGTAGGATGCAAAATTTGGAACTTCAACAGGCGTATCAGCCGCGGACAGAGCGAAAACAGTTCTTGCTCTATCATCTCCAGAGTCTAACTCAGAAGATTTTAGAAAGCCAGGTCATGTGTTTCCCTTGAAGTACAGAAATGGTGGGGTTCTAAGGAGAGCAGGTCACACTGAGGCTTCAGTTGATCTGGTTTCACTTGCTGGATTGCCACCAGTTTCTGTTCTTTCAGCTCTTGTTAATGATGAGGATGGTTCCATGTCTTCTTTGCCCACTCTAACAAACTTAGCATTGGAATACAACTTTCCTATTGTCTCAATCACTGATTTGATAAGGTAATATATAGAGGCATCATTTAGCATTATCTAAACCCAGTTAATTTTTTAATCATGTGATTGTGTGTGTTAACTAATCTCATCTCAAGGTACCGGAGAAAGCGCGAAGAATTGGTTGTAAGAACTTGTGTTTCAAGGTTGCCTACGAAATGGGGTGATTTTGAAGCATATTGCTACAGCTCAAAGTTAGATGGAACTGAACATGTGGCTGTTGTGAAGGTAAGAAAGTTGATTGAACATGTTGAATATATATAGTTAGAAACTGAGTGATTAAGTAAACACAGGGAGAGATAGGAGATGGACAAGATGTGCTAGTGAGAGTGCATTCAGAATGTTTAACTGGTGACATATTTGGATCAGCTCGGTGTGACTGTGGAAACCAACTAGATTTGGCAATGCAGTTAATAGAAGAAGCAGGAAGAGGAGTAGTTGTGTATCTTAGAGGTCATGAAGGAAGAGGCATTGGACTTGGTCACAAACTTAAAGCCTATAATTTACAGGACCAAGGACATGACACTGTCCAAGCCAACATTGAACTTGGTTTAGCCGTTGATGCTCGTGAGTATGGGATTGGAGCCCAGGTCAGGTCCATCATTCACTTTTCTTGTTTGGATACTGTATCTAAAACCATGAAAAACTTATTGAATACCATGAAAAAAAAAAATGTGCAGATTCTGAGAGACATAGGAGTTCGAACTATGCGGCTAATGACTAACAATCCAGCCAAGTTTGTTGGTCTAAAAGGGTATGGTTTGGCAGTCATAGGACGTGTTCCTGTGTTGACACCAATCACGGAGGAAAACAAGCGATACCTCGAAACTAAAAGGATAAAGATGGGTCATGTTTATGCCTCTGATTTACAAGGATCATTACCTGGATTCAACCATGATTCAACTGTAAATAAACAAGACTCACAAGAGAATACATAGTATAGTCTACACAAAATTTATTGCAACAAAAGATGTCTTTTATGCCATTGTTACAAAATTGTTTCAAAGGTGTCACCCCCAACAATAAATTATTCATGGCATTCATCTCTCATGATTGTATACATTGTATTACTCAAATAAACACATTTTTCATTGATAGACATATATATTTTTTTTTCAAAAATAATGCAACAGTTTCCTACTTGGTATTTCTAAATTTATTCCCACCATTGTTAAGCTACGATAACCTCGCAAAAAAGTATGCAACATATACACAAATACTGCGCGCGCAGTGGGATTCGAACTTCCGATACTTGCTTAAAAAAACAAGTGAACTAACCACTCAACCAACCCAACCCAAGTTAGTTATCATTATTATTCTGTTTAATGATTATTTTTTTTCGGAAAAATAATAATGCTTCTTTTTTTTCTCTTGGTCTTGCTTTTCGGTCAAGCATTGTCTTTTTTTTCGGTCCCAAGCATCGTCTATTATTGGATTTGGACAAGCAGACCCGTTTTTTTTGGACTGTTAAGTATACCATTATATAGGCTAAGCCCATAGTTCAAGAGTAAAGCCCAAAGTAGCCCAAATAAAATTGGCCCAATAAAAAATAAACCAGAAATGGGGTAGTGGATACTCGTATAAGAGTCGGGTGGTTCTTCTTCTTCTTCTTCCCCGATTCAAACCCTAGCTACTACTTGCAGGTGCGTCTCACCTTGCTGCACACCATAACTTATCCTGTGCTTTGTTGAACATCTTTCACTGAACCTTAACTTCATTTTCTTCTTTACTTTCAGGGTTCCACCACAGGTAAGGTTCGTTCATCTTCCGCAGAACCATGGCCCCAGCTAAAGGTATTTTCTTCGTCACCATTACTTTCTCTTGAGCAATCAATATTCTTATTTTGTACCGAATTGACGCTATAGATTTGTGCCTTGCTGCTTCTTTTTCAAAATGCAATTTTTTTCGGGGAAATGAAATGAGCTGTGTCCAACCGTAGGGAATCATATTTACCCCCTTCTATAGTAGATTCTAACCTTGGAGCATTACTTCAAATTGCATATTTACAATGAAATTATAACTAGAACTTGTTTGGTGGCAACTATGATTGAAGTTTTAGTGACAAAGAATACTCTGTTGCGTTAATTTGGGTCCTACATTATGCTGTATTATCATGTGGTTACCTTCATAAAGTTACATTGAGGCTTTTAGTTTAAGTGGAGATTTAGATTAAGAATGTTACAATGGGTTGATAACTCTGTTTTATATGCAGTTGATAGTTCAAAGAAGGCTGATCCAAAGGCTCAGGCCTTGAAAACTGCTAAGGCAGTGAAGTCAGGTGCTACCTTTAAGAAGAAGGCCAAGAAGATCAGAACAAAGGTCACATTCCATCGCCCTAAGACTTTGAAGAAGGATAGGAACCCCAAATACCCCCGCATTAGTGCCCCACCAAGGAACAAGCTTGACCATTATCAAATTCTGAAATACCCTCTCACAACCGAGTCGGCAATGAAGAAGATTGAAGACAACAACACTTTGGTTTTCATTGTTGACTTGCGTGCTGACAAGAAGAAGATCAAGGATGCAGTGAAGAAAATGTATGACATCCAGGCCAAGAAAGTAAACACTTTGATCAGGTGAGCCTTTATGCAGTCATTAGTAATTTGAAATTTGTTTATAATCAAATCACCTATCTTCATATAAATTTATGTGTATTACTTTGTTGTAGGCCTGATGGAACCAAGAAGGCTTATGTTAGGTTGACACCTGATTATGATGCCTTGGATGTAGCAAACAAGATTGGAATCATCTAAGGTGTTTCCTGGCTTTACCCGGATCACTTTTTATTTAGATATTAGCTATGGTGGTAATTGATGGATACTATTGAAACAAAACCTAGTTCTAAATTTTTGCTGCTTGTTATTTGGTGTACTTTGTTCCAGTTTGAATTAAGTTACTCGTTACAATATCAATTCCGATGAGTAAATGAGCAGGGATCATTTTCCAATTTTCGGGATATTTTATTCTACACATCTTATTATAAGAAGTTTGCTATCCTCGTCATATCATTCTTGCTAGTTGTGACTATGTAAATTTATTTTCCAAGGGTAAAAAAAAACACTTAAATTAAAATGTAAAAATTATAAATTGAGTTGTCACATGTTGGTCAAAAGTAGAGTTTGGATTAACCATGATTTAAAGATGACTATGTTAATCGTAAATATATAAAGGTTGGAATACATATGTTTATTTTGTTGTATTGAGCAATAATGAGTCAAGGAGTAGGCTCTGATACCATGGTAAGAGGCTCACAACACTTTGATAAACAAACAAACAAATCCGAATGGTTTGAGTACCTGGAGCCATCCAAATCAAAGGTGGCTGGCTGGTGGTTACAGTGTGTGTGGTCTACTTGCCCAGCTTTGTATGACCTCGGACCGAACGGATCGGATTAGTTCATCGCTGTCTCGGGAAAAGTCTTCCCTCCTCAGAGTTTCCAGCAATGGATACAAAGACACTGAATACCCGGCGATAGCATCTTCAACATGATGGACTTGGGACCTGCAAAGTGGGCAATTTGAATGAGACTGAAACCATGCATCTATGCAAGAAACATGGAAAGCATGAGCACATTGAGGAAGCAGCTTAAGCTTCTCCCCTTTTTCAAATTCCCCGAGACAAATGACACAATCTGCGTTAATAGACTTGTGGTCTCCCACATTTTCGAACTCCGACACCGGAAGAGAACTTATCACGGAGCTGTCTAAGCCGTCGCTTTGTAGAGAAGAGATATCAGGGAAGGACTCAATGACAACTTGATGATGCTGCAGATCATTAGGGGAGCTTGAAGGGTTAACTTCCGAGGAGGAAGGACACCTAATGAGAAAACGGTATGCTTTCAAGAAGACACACAAGAGAATGTCGGAGAAATTGACTACAAGGAAAAGAATACAGCAGCCTATAAATAAACAAAGTACTTCCCTATCCTTCCCTTCCATCACACATTTTAATGGAGAGATTAGTAACACTTGATGAGTTTGTAAAGGCCTTCAATTGAACTTAATAGAGAGCTTAAGTAAAAATGCGGGAGATAATGTCTAAGTACCAAATGTGGACGTATAATGTGGGAGATAATTTTCAGGAAATAATAACTCGCCTTGTCTTAGTTGATTTCACCGTTTTAAAATGTTGTTTTCCAACATTGTTATTTCCGTATACTACTTTGATATAACTCCAAGTCAAAAGTTTGAAACTAAAGTAATAATATATATCAAAATAAAAGTCTCCATAAACTCAAAGGTTCAGAGTGGGACTACATTATATCAAAAACCTTGGTATGCCATTTACACCAATCGTTTCTAAATTCCATTTACAGAAAAAGACTCGCTAAATCAAATCCTTTGTCTCACAACCCTTGACGGGGCACACTTCATGACTCCAGAAACATTTGAAGTCAACGGCAAAACATTGTTCCAAGAACCACCACCACCGAAGTTGAGAACAGAGGAAGGTGAATTCCAAGAACAAGTGTTTGTTGTTGTTGCAAAGGAATTTCCCAACTCAATGATCCCACTGGAATCAAGTCCTTTGACTGAAAGTGGTGGAACCTTGATGTCCTGTAATGGCGGCGGGTTTCGAAACGTGGGAAGAGGCCCCGCCGGAATGAGAGACCGGAGCAATGGACCTGCGTCCACCACAGCATCAAGAAGCTTCCCCTGCTGCGGCAACACTTTCCCCTTGGCGAGACACTCAATCAATGCATCTGCAGGATCAAGATCAGGCTTCTCATAGAAGAAACAACCAGAGTCAACAACGTTGTTAACGTTCATGTTTGAGAATTCTGGTGATGAAGAAACAGCATCAACGGGAGAAGAAACACGTGAGAGGCTGTTTGATTCTGTGATGCTTGAGTTTGCTTTAGTGTTGTTAGCAATGGCGGCAAGTGATACGAGGTTGTTGTTCTTGTTGTTGTTGTTGTCGTCAACACAAAATCCCTTCATCATTTTCAGTGCTTTCATCATCTTCTGAAGCTGGTTCCTCGCTTCGTCTCTCTCTTGTTGTGCCATGTTCAAAAGGTTCGTCAGTTCCACGTTCTCGCTTCTTAAAGTCTCCAGTTCGATTCTTGTTAGGCTCAACTTTTGTCTCAACTCATCAGCACTCTGCAAAAGAAGAACAAAAATGGAACTTCAATTCATAAACAATTAAGAAATCTTATTTTGTTTGCATTAATTAACTGAATAAAAAAGGAAATAATAAACTTGGTTTTATTTGGAAACAGCGGTAATATGGGTATTTACTATTTATAGTTTGAAAATCATAATACATAAAATAAGGGTCAAAGATAAATAGTTTCTTCTTTCAGAAGCAAAAAAGATATTTTTTTAAAAAAATCTGAGAAATGAATCAAGGAACACAAAATTAAGGAAAAATTATAGGCTCAAAATATTGTGAGTCACAATCATGCATATAAATGACAATTTTTTTCAACAAAAACCCGCTTTATGAGAAACAAAATGCAGAAAGAACTAAACTATACTCCATTCTCAACAAAATTATTTATTCTTGAGAGTGAAACTAATTAACCAAATAAACAAAGCCTCCAATAACACACAGAAAAAAAAAAATGAAAATGCAAGTGATTAAAAGGAAAAAGAGGTTAGTTATAATGTGTAGTGAGTGAATGGTAGTGAAAAATGAGAAGGAAAATGAGTAGTGATTAATGACCCACCTCGTGATGGGAATTGAATATGGAACCTAAGGGGTCTTCCATGTTATGTTGCAAAAAGCCAAGGAAGAGAAATAATGGAAAAAAAACAAATAGTGAGTGAAGAAGACTTGGGAGGATTAGAGGATTGGATATTAGGTGTTATTTATAGAGAGAATTAACGCACACAAAGACAAGACACAAGAGTAGAGGGAGAACGTGGTGTGGTCCAAGATTCAAAGTCCTATATCCTCCAATAAATGACAATTAAATTAGATAGTGTCCAAAAACTTCTATACAAAAATAAAAGATTAAATAGTTTCCTTTTTTTTTTCTATTACCCGATTTCTAAAATCCCAAAATTCTCCCACTCTTTCAGGACCCTTGTCCCTTCCTTCCTATTGGTTTTGTCCTTATGATCCCTTGATTTAATTTTCGCTTTGTTTTCTTATGTATAATTCATTTTATTTGTTTATCAAAAGGTAAACGCCACTTTGTTTTTAAATTAAAAAGAGTTGAGTTCAGTCGGTGCGCCTTAACCATAGACTATAGGGTCTATTATTTACTTTGATGCGGCTATTGTGATTTTTACGTGAATGCCCCTAGGTCTTTGATAGAGTGCTTAATTGCTTATTTGGGTTGATTTATCTTTAAATTAGTTTTGAGTTACCAAGTTTTTAGTTGAAGAATTTCTTGAAAGAGATTGTAAACATTTTATTCAGGTCTCTTGAACTTTTGATTTACGAATATTTTTTTTTTTTAACCAAAGATAAAGATAGGAGACTCGAACCCCCAACCTCTTAATTGAGTATGGAGAGACTATGTCATTTGAGTTATTACTCATTGGCTTGATTTACGAATATTTAAATTTTTAAAAATTTGAAAATGTATTTAAATTTTTTATTTTTTTTAAATTTAAACATATCAATTTTTTTAGAAATGGCAATACCACCCAAATCTGTAGGTACCTACCCGTTCGGAGCAGGTAATTATCTGTTCCGCACCAGAGCAGATTTTTAGTAAAACGAGTTTTTGGGCGGGACGGGACCGGATTTAAGTACTACTCGTCCCGATATATATATATAAAATATAATTTTAATATATAATATGTGTAATATATATAAAATAATTAGTAAAATAATTGATAATATTTTATCATATTTAAAATTTTATTTTAATTTATGTTATGTATGTGATGAAAGTTATATAAATTTTGAAATTTAACTTTATTTATTAGATTTTAACAATTATAGGAACAGATACCTACGGGGTAGGTTAGGGTTCAACCATTTACTACCCATGAATAGGGTTTTATGCGGGTTATTGTAAGGTGAGACTGGATTGGGTAGAGTAAAAATTCGCTCCTACCCACCCCGTTGCCACCCCTAGATTCCTCATGTTTATTTGGGTATGTCAGACCCAATAAACAAAATCAAACGTGACTTCCATTATACTGACTTGGTTGATACGAATGCACACGTGAGAAAAATTTTTAAATCAGACAAATTTGACCTAGGGATAAATGTGTCCAGATTTTGAAGAGGTCAGGAACTTAAATGTTCGCGGACCAAAAAGTTATGAATAGATTTGTCATTTTCTCTTTTATTCATAACATGTACTCATTGACGGATAGGTCTAAAACGAGCACAATAATTTTGTGCGTATTAGATATATCACATTTATATAAACTATCATATTTTATTAAATAAAAATTAAATACTAATATAAAAGAAGAACATTGATAAATCCTAATAAATATAGAATATCTCAATACATAAATAAATATAAAGTACATAATACAAAAATTATGAGCATTTTTTATTCATTAAAATTAATTATTATGCAATAAATTTTTTATAATATTAAAATAATATTTTAAATTCTAATATAAAAGTATAAATAATTAAATTTTACTTTATATTACTTGACAAATAATTAGATTATTATCTTCAAAATTTATTAATTAACTATTTTTATTAAAAAAATTATTATATAATATATTTTTTTCTCAGTATTTTTTTTAATATTAATATTCTTTGTCTAAGAATAATATAAATATTATTCAAAATTTACTAGCTATATCATATATGTTCGTTTTTTTATTTCTTAGTCATGAATAGTATCGTCAAATTTATTAGGCGATATATATTCTTACCATTTTTACAAGGTTAATTATTATGTTTACATATATATAAGAGTGACAATAAATGTCATGAGATTTAAAAGCATCTCTAATGTTTTATTTTATTTTGGATTCACAAGATATAGTATAAGTATTTGTGGAGTTATATATTAGAATATTTAATTTAAAATTTAATGTAAAATTTGTTATTTTAACGTATAATTTTATTTTAATTTAAAATTTAAATTATTTTAAATTAATTTAATTAAATTGTAAAAACTTAACTAAAATAAAAAATAGAATTATAAAATTAATAATTATATATCATATTTAAAAAATATTACACATTAATAAAAATAAATTTTAAAATATTACCTAATTAAACATAATAAAAAATAGAGTAAAATTGATAAAAATTTATATTCAACTTATCTGGATTTATTTTTCTATTAAATTGATAAGAAAATAATAAAAAAAATAAAGTAATAAAATACAGAGTACAACTGAATGCATTTCATTTATTTGAGTAAATGTTGGCCGAGTCTTTATTACAACATTACAATAAAATAATGTTACAATAATACCATTAGTATTCATTTAATGTGTTTAAACAGGTGGCAACTCTTCTTTTATTTCTTTATTAATATCAATAGCATTTTAAAAATAACATCCAATACAAATTTTAATTTTATATCAGTTCATTTATAGTGATACTCAAAATTAATTCTATTGGAATTGTTCTTAACTTCATATACAAATATAGTAAGATTTATATTGCAAATGTTGTAAGATATAATTTTATGGCCTAATAAATGATTGAGTAATATAATGTTACATGCTTAACAAAATATAATTTTATGGCCTAATAAATGATTGAGTAATATAATGTTACATGCTTAACAAAATTTGTTATTTTTTTATTAATATTTGGCTAATATATTTTTTATTTTTTATGATATTTTTTAGTCTAATAGATAAAAAATTAATCTATTATAAATTTAAATTTTATTTAAGAAATTACTGCCGCACAAGATAAAATTTAAACATTTGATATTTATTTAAATAAATTAGTGAGCTAATTACTAAACCCATCAATCTAAATTGATTCTAACACTTTATACTTTAAATACTAAATTTGAAATTCTAAATATTAAATTTTAATTCTTGATAGTATAATAATAAAGTGTTGACTAATACTAGTATTAGTCCTTAATATTTGTTAAATTATATATTTTCCATTTGTTTGTAAGAAAAAAGTCTTCTACTAACTTCTACCAAAGGCATCACAAAGAGTAAGGGTAGCTCTGTTGATATTTATTGGAGAGATATTCATGCTTTTTAAAAGTATAATTAGACAAATAAAAGAACTTGTAAACTTGTACTTTTGATTCTTAAAAGAAAGTTAGGGGTAGGGGTGCACAGACCCCGCCCGGTCCGAAGGTCCGGTCCGGTCCCGAACACTTTTGGATTAATTTGGTGTGATTTCATTAGATTTAAGGTCGGGTAAGGGTCTCAAAAATAGACCCGGTCATTATTTCGGGTCGGGTCCGAGTCATAGCTCGAGTCACCCGAAGTCGGCCCGGTGACCCGGTCATCATACACAATTAATATTTTATGTTATTAGTGATGGATCATAACTATTCTTATGTGGAATTTAAGTATTGTAAATCTTAATATTTTGTGTTATTAGTCATTATAAGACTATAAGTTAATATTTTTATGTTTAGAATGCAAAAAACTTTAGACTAATGCATAATATTGTGTTATTTGTATTGATTTAAATATTTGGTATTATTAGACAATATTAGTATTGATTGTGGTTATACTTTAGTATTGATTGTGGTTATGCTTTAACTTTGAAGAAGTGTTGGTTCTTGTTATATTTTTCCAAGTGAATTTTACCATGTTAAATAATGGTTGGAGTCTTGAAAATTTGGATATTTTTACATGCTAGCTTACAAGAAGGTATCAACGTAATGTAATGTTAACGGCCCGATTTTTATCTGATTTTTACCCGGTATAATTGTGGCCCGAAAGTGTATTGATTTCATCGGGTTTAGGGCCGGGTTCGGGTCTCATGAATAGACCCGGTATATATTTCGGGTCGGATTTGGGTCACATCAAACTTGGCTTCACCCGGCCCATGTGCACCCCTAGTTAGGGGTACTTTTCATTATCCAAACCTATAATCGAATGCTAATAAGAATGTATTGTTCCTCATCTTAGACGATATATCGAAGGAACTTACTTCACTTGTTGTCCATAAAATATGATGTGATGAAACATTGGATTGTTCAATATTAATGTTGATACCTTAAGCTAATAACATCATTTTAGCAAATTAGTTAGATTGGCTATGCTTTAAGTTAGCTGTAACTAGCTGTAACATTATTTTAGCAAATTAGTTAGGTTACCTATGCTGAGTTAACTTTACTATATAACAGCAACCTCCCACTCCTGATTTGTGAGGTTCACCACTTAAATTTGTGTACCAAACCTTTTCTTTAATCTGAATCTCTTCTTTTTCTTTGAGCTCGAGTCACAAGTTTCCCGAATTTGAACATGGTGCGGTGAGCGTCTTGTGACTCCGTTCGTGTTCCTTCATCTTCTCAACCTCAAATTCTTTCTTCTCTTTTCTTAAACAACTATGGCACACGGGTGAATCCAGGGTCCAACAATAAAAACCCGAATTCAAATTTTTCAATTTCTGATCTTCAAAACCTAGCTCGTTTATTATCTCAAATATCCAACCTTCAATCACATATACCCAGAACTCAAGTCAATTCTATCTCTGACCCATCAAGCCCTTATTTCTTGCATCATGGAGAAAATCCTGGCATCTCCATCATTAACGTTGTGTTAACCACTCATAATTACAGCACATGGTCAAGAGCCATGACATTGGCGCTAAAAGGAAAGAACAAGCTCTGTTTTGTGGATGGAAGTCTCCCGAAACCTCAAGAAAATGACCCCAATTTCATGGCTTGGGAGAAGTGCAATACTCATATAGTGTCTTGGCTAGCTTCTTCGATCAGTGAAGAAATTCTTCATAGTGTAATATGGAATGACAATGCTGCTGATATCTGGCGTGATCTCTAACATCGATACTCTCAGGGGGACGTGTTTAGAATAGCTACACTTGAGGAAGAGTTGTTCTCCATCAAACAAGGTGAGTTGAGCATTACTTCATACTTCACTAAATTGAAAGCTGTATGGCAAGAATTAGACATCTTTCAGCCAATTCCTCATTGCAATTGTGGAGAATCTTGTACTTGTGGACTAAGTGTTGTTAGAAATTATAGAAAAGACCGCTACTTAGTTAGGTTTTTAAGGGGTCTCAACGAACAATATGCTGTAGCGAGATCACATATCATATTAATGAAGCCACTCCCAACAATCAATGATGCCTTTGCACTCTTGACCCAGCAAGAACGACAATTAACCACCCCTGACATTCTTGAATCAAAAACAATTCTAGCTGCTCAATCCAGTTTTGACACCTCTCTTGGATTTCAGCATCTGGCTACTCGAGGGCGAGGTAGAGGGGTTAGAGGAAGAGGTGGCCGTTTTGGAAGGCCACCATCCAAAACTTGCTCCTACTGTCACAAGACTGGTCATCTTGTAGACACCTGCTACAAAAAGCATGGTTTACCACCCCATCTCAAGCAACAACAAAAGCACAACACATTAACAATGAATGTGATGACCACTGCAGAATCTGATGAAAGTAGAGGTCAAATCTTGTTCCACAACAAGAAGGTAGTAGTGCTGAGCTCTCTTTCACTCAAGATCAAAAACAAGCACTCATAGCTTTACTGCAACAATCCCCTTCTCAGTCTCTTGGTGCCACAATCAATTCTTCAGAGTCAGGTATTCCTACTCACACCCTACACATGAGCACACACATATCACATCTCTTGTCATTGAAATCATTTTATTCCAACTCTTGGATACTTGATTCAGGAGCCACTGATCATGTCTGTCACACACTTACTGATTTTATCCACTACACTCATATAAAACCAATTTTGGTCAAATTACCTAATGGTTCTCATACTATCACTTCTATTTCTGGAACCATTCTTTTTTCAAAAGATCTTTATCTTACAAATGTTTTATACATTGCTAATTTCAATTTCAATCTTATTTCAATTTCTCAAATAACTAAAAACTTACACTGCAAAGCTTCTTTCACTGACAAGAGCTGTGAGATACAGGATTTGAATACATGGAGGACGATTGGCACAGCTGAGAAAAATAGAGGATTATACTCTTTGACTATTCAACCCAACACTAAACTGGTTCAAAATTCTGCCTCATCTCTCATTCAACAATCACAAATTCCACATACTACACATGATGGAGCATGCCGCAATGACACTTCTCTTTCCAATAGCACAATAAGTTGCACTAGCAATATTAATAATCTGTGGCACCTTAGACTAGGTCATATACCAAAAGATACTTTGCAATTGATGCATGACATTTATCCTTTTGTAGATGGTAAAGAATTTAAACAACCATGTGATATTTGCCATTTCTCTAAACAAAAGAGACTTCCCTTTCCTGTTAGTTCTACTACATCTAATGAATTTTTTGATTTAGTACACTTTGATATATGGGGACCAATTTCCATTCCTTCAACCAACGGTTTCAAATATTTTTTGACAATAGTTGAAGATAAGAGTAGATATACATGGGTACATTTTCTCAAACTGAAATCTGAAGTTTCAAATTTGGTTAAAAACTTATTTTCTTGATAGAAACTCAATTCGACAAAACAATAAAGGCCATTCGATCTGATAATGGTCCAGAATTTAATCTCACCTCTTTTTACCAATCTAAAGGTATCATTCATCAAACTTCATGTGTAGAAACTCCACAACAAAATGGCGTTGTGGAAAGGATGCACCAACACATTCTTAACATTGCTAGAGGTCTTATTTTTCAATCAAACCTTCACAAATGTCTTTGGCCTCATGCAATACATCATGCTGTGTACTTGATGAATAGAATACCTAGCATTAAGCTAAAGAAGAACTCACCATTTAGCATTTTATATGGAAAGGTACCTGACATTAGCTCCTTAAAAGTGTTTAACTGCCTTGCTTTTGCTTGTACATTGATAGCAAATAGGAAGAAGCTTGACAGTAGGGCCAGGAAATGTCTGTTCCTCGGATTCAAATCAAACACTAAAGGATACATTTTGATGGATTTAACAAATAAAGAGGTTTTCATTTCAAGGAACGTTGTGTTTTATGAGTCTCATTTTCCTCTTATCACAAAGAGCACTAACACTCAAATTGAGAACCCAAGACTTTTGAAATCATCTTTACCCGTTTTTGATGAAACAGATCCTTTTACTATTACATCTCATGCATCACATATATATCATGCACTAGACACTCTCACTCATAATCAGGCACCACCACATAGTTTATCATCTCATGATCAAACATTAGCATCTAATACATCGTCCGATCACACACCCACACCGAATTCCTCAAATTCACTAAATCAACAAACTTTTGATCATACATCATCATCTCCTCCTTCACAAACACCATTACCTCATACACAGATACACACACAATCACAATTGAATGAGAGACCATGCAGAACAAGAAAGCCACCAAATTACTTAAAGGACTATCATTGCATGCAAACTTCATCTTCTAAAGCTATTGCCAATAGTCCTTGCAGGTATCCAATTTCTGCTCACTTATCATATGATGCACTCTCACTATCTCAGAGACATTTTTCCCTCACCATATCATCCAACACCGAACCCAAGTCTTTTGAAGAAGCTGTGAAGGAAGATTGTTGGAAGAAAGCTATCAGTGATGAACTTTTAGCTCTTGAAAGCAATAGAACTTGGTCTCTCACAACCCTCCCTGTTGGGAAAAAGGCAATAGGTTGCAAATGGGTCTTCAAAACAAAGTACAAGTCTGATGGAACCATCGAAAGACACAAAGCAAGACTTGTCGCAAAAGGATTTACTCAAACTGCGGGATTTGACTACTTCGATACATTTAGTCCGGTGGTTAAAATGACAACATTCAGACTCATCTTGGCTCTTGCAGCAGTAAAGGGCTGGCACCTTCACCAATTGGATGTCAATACAGCATTTTTACATGGCGATTTACCCGAAGAAGTCTATATGAAAGCACCACTAGGACTACAAGTCCCTTCCAATACTGTTTGCAAACT
This sequence comes from Arachis hypogaea, assembly GCF_003086295.3. Classification (NCBI taxonomy): domain Eukaryota; kingdom Viridiplantae; phylum Streptophyta; class Magnoliopsida; order Fabales; family Fabaceae; genus Arachis; species Arachis hypogaea. The sequence goes on along the minus strand of NC_092053.1, from coordinate 3,553,216 downwards.
TGAAAGGTCCCTTTATGGACTCAAACAAGCGAGCAGGCAGTGGAATTCGAAGCTCAGCTCTGTCCTCACAGCAGCGGGTTATGTGCAGTCTAAGCATGACTATTCATTATTTACTAAACAAACTAGCAACAAATTCACAGCAGTTTTAGTATACGTTGATGATATCGTCATGGCTGGGGATGACATGCAAGAGATTAACAACCTGAAGACACTTCTTGACAAGAAATTCACCATTAAGGACCTTGGTCAACTCAAGTTCTTTCTTGGCATGGAAATTGCTCGAAATAGTAAGGGAATTGCTCTCTATCAACGAAAATATACCCTTGATCTCCTCAAAGATTTTGGTATGTTAACATCCAAACCTGTTTCCACTCCCATGTGTTACAACTCTCAACTTACAAAGACTTCAGGCACTAGACTCGAAGATACAACCAAGTATAGGCAACTCATTGGGCGCCTCATCTACCTTACTAACACACGTCCGGACATCTCTTTCGCGGTCAGCAAACTTAGTCAATATCTAGATTGTCCTACTAATGATCATTATAGAGCTGGCATGCATCTTCTTCGCTATCTCAAAGCCTCTCCAGCAACTGGCCTTTTCTTCAGCAGCGACTCTGACCTCTCTTTATCTGGCTACACAGATTCTGATTGGGCGACCTGTGCCGATACACGTCGTTCTATCTCTGGACAATGCTTCTTTCTTGGCACTTCCCTCATCTCTTGGAAGAGCAAGAAACAAGCCACGGTGGCTCGCTCTTCATCCGAGGCTGAATATAGGGCAATGGCCCTTGGTTCCATCGAAGGACAATGGCTTCTTTATCTCCTCAAGGACCTCAATGTCGATCATCCAAAGCCTTTCACAATGTACTGCGACAATCAATCCGCACTCCATATCGCTGCCAATCCCGTCTTTCATGAGCGAACCAAACATATAGAAGTGGATTGCCATATCACAAGGAAAAAGGTTCAAGTTGGGATACTCAAGCTACTGCCAATCTCTTCAGCTCACCAAACAGCTGATGTATTCACCAAAGCTTTGCCTCCTGGGCCCTTCAAGCAGATGTATTCCAAGCTTGGATTAGTGAATTTTCACTATCCAGCTTGAGGGGGGATGTTGATACCTTAAGCTAATAACATCATTTTAGCAAATTAGTTAGATTGGCTATGCTTTAAGTTAGCTGTAACTAGCTGTAACATTATTTTAGCAAATTAGTTAGGTTACCTATGCTGAGTTAACTTTACTATATAACAGCAACCTCCCACTCCTGATTTGTGAGGTTCACCACTTAAATTTGTGTACCAAACCTTTTCTTTAATCTGAATCTCTTCTTTTTCTTTGAGCTCGAGTCACAAGTTTCCCGAATTTGAACAATTAATCCATTGCTAGATATTATTCCTTTACCCAGTACTATTTGAGAACCATTATTTGTAATTTTGAGTTTCAGTTAAAGGAGGAAAAATCCAATACAACAAGTTAAGATTATCGTTTAGAAAAGAAAGCATGGCATACGACAAATGGTGCTTAAAATAAAAGTCACACTTTTCAATACAATGAATCTAGCTTGCGGCCGCTCACAATAACATGCATTTATGCGTGTGCATACATCTATATAATCAACCTTAAATACTTTTAATCGGTCAATTATTTTATTTTATACCTCTTCCCGCAATTCGGTTACACAAAAAATATGTTAGCCAACTAAATTATTTAATTTATTGCGCTCTTCTCATCATCATAGTATAAAACTATAAATAGAAGGTTGATCGATGAAGTTAACCACCCTTCGCTTCATTAGCTTCCTAATTAAAGGATAATTTTAAATTACGAACTAGACTTCTCATCGTTCAATACGATGTGTATATAAACAAGCAATTGCTTCCAAATGAAAAATGAAAGAAAATAATCATAGAAAAAAAGAAAGTGTAGCTTGCAATAATGGTGGAGATAAATTATTGTAATGTTTAAACCCAATTTAATTACGGTCATAGTCATAGGAGACGAGAAATTGCAGCTAAATGTTTGTGGTAAAGCATGCAAACCTATGTGCTATGGTTGTGGTTGTGAATGCTTCTAGGGGCATTGTTGTAATTGTATTTGTCTAAGTTGGAAGAATGGTCCAATAAAGTGGAGACCACTTGGGCTTTTACCTCCACTCTTCTCTAACGGGTAACGACTTTACCTGTCGACCCAATCATGCATCCTTGCTTATATTTCTTAATTTGATTTTTCATATAAGATAATAAATGTTATTATATATCTAGATGAGTATGAATAACGAAATATTTTAAAAAAAAAAAGATAAAATACTATTACCATAGTACGTCGTGACCGACACGTGTTACAAGTTGGATGGAATATTTGCCTCCACCCCTGATTTTCTGTTTAGTTTTGTTTATTTTGAGTTCACATACACATGCATGTATTAGGAGACTTTGCATAATAGCCAAGGCTTTTGTCCCTTGTTACATCATAGCTTTAACAAGTTAGCTTACATATGATATAATATAGTCCTATCCATATCAAAGATTATACTATTGGTAATACAATTTAAGAAAAGTATGAGGAGCTAATAGAATATTTATACAATATATACAATGAAAATTTAGAAAATATTAGAAATATAATTATTAATGTTATCTTTTTTCATCAACTGAAGTTTTTGAGATAAATGGTATCATGACATAATATTAAAACATTAGATCCTAAAAGTCAAGAGTTCGATTTTTTGTGAGAATTTATTCTTATTTATTAGAGGGTTAAATTAATTGGAATGTGGGAGGTTGTTTTTATCATGATAATACTAATAGGGTGGGGGTGGCACATGGGCGTTAGGTACAAATCATGTGGGGCCCGTAACGGAACACGCCTCGCGCGCATACCCATTGGCCGTTATTACGTGACACGTGGCGGAAATGCACATGCAATTGCATATACGGTCCATGCATGCCACGCAACTCATTGACCTCCATCGAGGCTTGGCGTCATTGGCAAAATACAAAGACCGTTACCGTAGCAGCAGAAACCAAATCAAGAATAGTAGTCTAGTTGGGTTTGCACTGTGTAGTGGATGCTCTTCCATGATGCAAAAGTTCAAATTAAAGAGAGAGATATGCATATATATGTGGCTATATACATGAACATCATGTCTGTGTCTATCCAACTTGCACCTTGTGCTGATCTCCACCTAGCTAGCTAGCTTAGCTACTATACCTTAACTTACATATACTTGCATTTCAGAAATGCTTAACACGTGCACTATCGTAGAAATGAAACTTCATTTCACATTTTTCATACATCCAGTCTTAATTATTATCTTTTTTTTTTAATTTTCTTTTCTAATTTCCTAGTAGTACAGTCCACGTGTAGTAGATACATAAAAGTATTATTTTTATATTAATAATTTATTTTAGTGACTTGATTTTAATATACAGTGAGAAATAGTTGTTTTTGTATAAGAGTTCTATATATAGCTAAGATGTTATGATGATGCCAACAACCAATCATAAACAGTAAGCCGATATATGCATACAGGGTGCGATTCTCTCAGTAATGAAGCGATTATTACTTGTAACATTGGATCCTGAAAAGGTAAAATTGATAACTGATTTAAACACGCGGTCAAAAATGAATGATCTTTGCAAAGAGCAAACTTTATTAAATTTTGACCAGCATATAACTAGTAAAAAAAAATGAGTCATTGGATGAAATTTCACACCCATCTTACACCATTAAAATCATCATTAATAACTATTTGATGGCTACAAATCACAAAGTTGTTGGCCCTAACATTTTTCTTATTTATTTATTTTTATATGCGAAAAAGGTAGTTGGAGTTTGGTTTGACTCAACAGTATATAACAAATTAAAGCAGGAAAATTAAAAAGCTAAAAACATAAAAGCTTCAGAGTTAGTCCAAATATATAATCTAGCAGGAGTGACAAGGGCTTATCTGAGATATATATGTTGGTACATTATAGTTAGGGAGGCAAAGTTGGTGAATGGGTAGGTTTGTGACGGCAGAAAAAAAAAGAAACACCACACACGTCAATTATATATTCTCTTCCCTTCTCATGAAGCAATTTACTGAATAATTTAGTTTGAAAACTACTATTTAAAAAAAAAGAAAAAGAGCTATTAAATTTTCTTAAGGGAAAAATCATAATTTAGAGTCAATAATGCATTTATATTAGAAAGGCACATCTATATATTTTGAAATAATCTAGAAGATAAAGGACCTAATAATGATAATGACCTAGGCCCGTAAAAGAAATGAAGCAAGCAAGGTTAGTGGAATATATATAATGAAGGCACTAATTGGAATAATGGTCAAACCATGCATTCAACGAGAGCAAAGCAACATGCACTATTATTGTAATGATTTTAGCTAGGAGCTGAGTTAGTCAAGAGAAAACCGTGTTGCCTCATGATTGAAGAAAGGGAATAATATGTATTTATGTACTAATAAGTAATAAGCTAAGCGCTCCAACAATAATCATTCCAATAGTTTGGGCTTCTTGTGAAAAGGTAACGAAGATGGAATCAAGGGAACAAAATGAAGGGAACCTTTTACATTTAAATCTCTCTTTGAAGTAACATTTTGAATGAATAATGATTATATTCTTCGTATGGTAAAAACGTGGAACTGAGATGTAACTTAAAATTAACTAAATAATGAAATCATGATAAACTAGTGTATTCTTACTTTCTAGGTGGTATTGTATATAATATTCCAAAAACATATATATCTGTACCACCGACAATTATATACAAATATAAATATCTACATATATAGCTCGTGATCCACTTATCATCACCATATAAATATCTTCTAGTCATGCTTTTCGTATCTATGGATGTTGTGCTTGATACATAAATATATAAAACGATAACGACAGAGGGAAAGCTGAGCTTAAATTCAAAACTTTCCAACAAGAAGTTTGAACAAATCAAATAATTAGAAATTCCTAATTTTTTATATATAATTCTTTATATTTAAAACTGAAAATATGAAAAATTGCCGTTCAAAGAATAATATCATGTATTTGGCAGGAATGAGTTGAGCTAAAACCTTATTTATTTCAAATTTCAAGTGGAGAATCATTCAGTGATATTGAATTACTAACAAACAGATTGTTATTACAAAGTTAGGATATTCGTAAAGTGAAAAAATGAAAATTCAATCACTTTTGAATCAAGATAGAACAACCCATACATAATAAAAATTACAAATTCAACAGTAATTAATTACTCATAGGTGAATTCTATGGTGCTTTTCATTGTGGTGCCTAAATTGCCTAACTTGCTTTTATAAGTAAAAAATAAAATGTATAAAATAAACATAAAATATTTAAAATTTATTAAATATTATTTCTTTGCCTTTTTTAGTAAGTTAGGTACTATGTTTTAACCTTTTAGGCACCATAGCATTCACCTTACTCATATTATCTTTTCACTTTTTTTTTTCACATCAGATCCAATTTTTAGTGTGACGTTTTTTGGGTCCAGGAGTGTAATTTTTTGTAGATGCCCTACAATAACCAAGTTTAATATTTTAACTAAGATTGGGCCTCGTTAACTGGGCAAAAATAATGGGCCTCATTTATTAGGCCCACTTTTTTTCTTTCTTGTTAAATGGGCTTCTAATTACGACGACCAAAAAAATGAAGGCGTGGTATATATATGCGTGTAAAGGGAGAGAGAAGCTCAAGCTCAAGCGAAAGAGAAAGAGTAAGAGAAAGAGAGAAAGGAGTTAGCTGCGCCGGAGAAAAATGCGTCTTTTCGATCCATGGCCTGTGTTCTTCAAGCGCGAATTCAAGCGCAACTGGCCCTTCCTCGTTGGATTTGCCACCAGCGGGTTCATTGTAACCAAATTCTCTCTCAGTCTTACTGGTACTAACTCCTCCTTTCTTCTTAAATAATTTTCTTTTTAATAATTTGTTGAATTTCATCTTTGAATTTTGTTCGGAATCTAATTGATTGTCCCTTCGATTTCGCAGAGGAGGATGCCAAAAAATCGCCATTCGTTCAGCAGCACAGGAGGTAATTCTCCACCCTCCAAACCCTAACTTTCCTTTTAACGTATTTTGGCCTTTTTTTTGGGTATAGATTTGCTTCTCGCGATTCCGATTGTGGAAAAAATTTCGAATCATTTTAGTTTGAATACACATGATTCGTGCAATGTCTGATTCCCCTGTGTTGGAGATCTCATCTTTTAGATTCTTAAACTATGATTTGGTTCCCCACCCCTCCCCCCTTTCTTTTTTTCCCTGCATAGTTTGTTCAAGCAGTTGATTAGAACAGAAGTATAGCTTTCATTTCTCAATTGTTGACCATGGTAGCAATGCAATGCTAAAATCTGCAAGCTCATTTTTATTTAGTCCTCATCTAAGGGTGACAAAATAGTGAAAATACTACACGCCCATTATAATCCAATCTAATTCAACCATTGGATTGATATTAATTGCTCAAGAATTAAACAAATGGATCGGTTACTTTTATTTATTGTGTTGGTTCTGGATGGGTTTGCCCGTGCATTCTTCATCCCTACTCCCTAGCTCTAGTCTCTCATCTTTTATTTAGTTAATGCGTCTTCCAAGGGGGTGTGATGGCATTCAAAACTTTTCCTCATTGAACTGTAATATTTTGGAATGTGGTTGAGCTGTTGAGCACTTGATATACAATTTTTATGTTGATTCAAGCAAAGTATTGAATTGCATGTTAAACTTGTTATTATCTTTGCATTTACACAGAAGTTAAGTGTGATATTGGTTTGGTTTCAGTGATTATGTAGTGTTATGAGCTTGCAGTGATGATATCTAGCATCAATTTATAGTAATATGATTAATTTTCATGAGACCAATCAATTAATTTTGCTTTATAATTACTGATAACTTGTAGTGTTCTGTGAATGGTTCTCCATCTTATTTTTGCTTATTTTGTGTAAGAACCAATTTGTGAATAGTTGATTACCTGGTTATCACTTCTAATCCATGCATAAAGGTTTTCAAATTATGTTAATTTGACACACTTTTCCTCACTTTTCCAGGAATAAGGAATAAGTGACTTCTGAATGGAACGATAGCACCAGCTTTGCGCATTGTGTGAGCTGTTCCTAGAGCTTTGCTTGCTTTAGCTTCATAAATTGTAATAACTGAAGAGAGATGTTGTTTACTCACTCTCGCTGTCTCCCTGTTTACAATTTCTTTTGTTTTCTTAGATTAAATTCATATTAAGAAATTCCGAAGTTCTCACTTTTTGATTACTTTATTGTGACAATGATCATACTTGGAGGTTTCTCTTTATTTTGCAACAATGCCAATGGTTAATCTTGCAAAAATAGTAGTGTTAATAATGTATTTTGGGGCTTTTTGGATCTGTTCATGAGCATCCTTAAGTGATGTTTCTCTGCAACCCAGTAATTCTTGAGTGCATAGCCTAAGGCTCTGTTGCCATATTTTTAGATAAATCATTTCTTTGTAAGCGCAACATCCACTTTTTTTAGTTTTAATTTTTATAAAATGGAACTGGCTTTTAACGATGGCATTTTGGGAAATGATTCTGAGGTAACTGTATCGCTATTGTCCTGTGGTAAATTAACTGAGTTTTACACTCGGTCCACATGTTCGGGTGGTATTCCTTTTTTGGTAGTTTGAAATTTAAAGGCAAGTATTTGATCGAATTCCTGCAGCTAGGGAGATCAATGTAGCTGCCAACAATATTTCAGAGTTGCCCCGATTCGTGTTTTAATATAATTTCAAATATACAATGAAAGTTTCTTGAATTCAATACCAATTCCACCATATTTCACACAACTCAAAAACAAATAACACCCAAATTCAGGCAAAACACCTGTTGCTCAATCACACGGTGCTGTCTTTTTTTTTTTTTTCCAATTATTTTCTCTCTTCGTAATTCAAATTTAACATTCAAATAACCAGTTTTTAATTTTACTGGTCATTGGTCTCTTCGAGAGCTCATCTTTGTGGATTGAAAATTTGAGCTGCTACTAAAGCTCACATTCAAACACTCAATAGTCAATACCATATCAATTTTTAGAAAAGTAACACGCTTTTCTACCAGTGCGAAAGCAATTACTTTTGTACCAGCTTGCTTGCCATAACAAAATAACAAAACTAGCATGTCTTATTGGGATCTTACTGTCTTACATTCCTACCTCAAGAGGACAATCCATTTAGTCTTGTGCATACGCATTCAAGCTTTCTTTATAGATAAAACATACATATATATTCTTTGTAACCAATGCAAGTTCCCTTGGAAAAAAAAATGGTTTTCAGATTAGGCAAAAGGAAGACTATACTCATGCACAAGAAGTAGAGGCAAACTAGGCAAATGCAGATGATTCCTATGTATGCATGTTATTGCATTAGCCTAAGCCCTAAGGTCACTAATCTTGAGCAAATTGGATTCGAGAATTATCTTTAGCGTATCTCTTACTTATGCTTATACGGTTATATATCCAGATTTTCTCGCTTTAATACCTTTTAAATCTATGCTTTTTCATCTTCATAGGAAACAATCTCGAGGAAACAATTTCTGCTCTTTTGGTTTATTTTATACCTTTACTCATTACTTCAGATTACATAGGAGATTAAAATTTTTAGGGACGAAGACTTAAATTTTTATAACATTTTTTTTAGAAATACTCTTGTTTAACTTTTCAAATTTTAAATCTATATCTCAATCTCTAATTCTCTATATTTATTTTAAACCAAATATGATATTAAAAAATAATTTAGTCTAATATGTTTTATACCAAACATAATATAAAGACTTAATTCAATCTCTGTCTTAATCTTTGTCTCAGTTTCTGTTTCCCTTCCAAACATAGCATTAACGTCCATAAAAATGTTTGCCTTTTCTGTATGGTGTCAGATTTTATAGGCTTTTTCATCGAAGTTCTGTTGTCATGAAGAACATGTATCACACATGGTAATTAAGCATTCAGCCTTATTCATGAAATATTAGAGATGAACACATAAAACCGTCCCAATAATTTTGTGGGAAGTGGTTATATCCATGGAGAGAGATCTATCTGTAGTGTTGTTCTCATTATGGCAAGATTAACAAAATTAAAAGGCAACTTGGTTTATAGTTCATTAGCCCTTTCAGCCGTCCATAATAAACAAATTAAATTATCATCAAGAAGCAGCGGATAATCTTAAAAATTGTGAGAATTTCTTAGATGCCATCGCTGTGAGGTGTGGCTGTTAATCTTTCATATTTGTGGACAAATACAGAGTCTAATATATAAGAGGCATGTCAATTCTGTGCATTATTGCATTGCTTATTAATATTATTGTTTTGTATAATGGTGAGTACTTGAGTTTGATGCAAGATTACAAGTACAGATCAAAGATGCTTAAGTACTCAAGTCAAAACCACTAGTGTCCAACTTCTCTAAAAAAAACTCATTAAACATTTAGGCATTTAGAAATGACAAAAATGTATCGGCTTCTTTGTTTGAACTTGCAGCTTAGTATTGAAACTTATGTAACATAGTTATCATCGTTAATTACACTTCACATAATAATTATAAGATTAAAGATGAAGCTTCGGAAGATTACATTGACGTGGACTCTACTCCACGGTAAACAGCCTAGTTTAGAGCATCATATGATAAAATCAGTTTCAAGAAAACGAAATGAGCTCATTGTTCATAGACAACACCGCTAATGAAAGATGATAATAATGAACAATAATGAGTGATAATGAATGATAATAAATCCAACACAACTACCACACCGTTTTCTACAAAAGAAAATGTGTGTTTGGTCCAAAAGCTCAGGCCATGATTGATGGACCCACCATGGGGCAATGGTCGGTCAAAAGTCTTGGCACAGCCACAGAATTGCCATCAAACCGTACACGTGGCTTCACGAGAGCCAATAGGAGGCAACCTCCCCCCTCTTTTTGAATTTTGCTCTTCGTGCCTTAACACTCCATATATAAAAACCAGCATTGCAGCAAAGGTGAGAGCAACAAATCGAGTGAAGCATTATTCTAAGCTCCAACGTTGAAAGAAAACAATTAAGAAGAATGCCGATCTCTAAAATTGTGATTGGAAATGCTTCTGAGTTGAGGCAAAGCGATGCGCTTAAGGCCGCACTTGCTGAGTTCATCTCAATGCTTATCTTTGTTTTCGCCGGACAAGGCTCCGGCATGGCTTATAATAAGTTGACAAACAATGGCGCAGCAACACCAGCTGGCGTAGTGGCAGCATCATTGTCTCACGCCTTTGCTCTCTTTGTTGCAGTCTCCGTTGCCGCCAACATCTCCGGCGGCCACGTCAACCCTGCCGTCACTTTCGGCGCTTTCATTGGTGGCCACATCACTCTCCTCAGAACCATTCTCTATTGGATTGCTCAGTTGCTTGGCTCCGTTGTTGCTTGCTTGCTCCTTAAATTCGCCACAGCCGGACTCGTAAGTATTAACTTCTCTCAAAAGTGTTAAGACTATAAAAAAATAATTTAATTTTGATTTATTGTAAGTGCAAAATAGTTAACCAAAAATCGAACTCTTGACCTTTCGAATTTAGAGTTCTAATAACATGTCATGATACCACTCATTCCAAAAGCTTCAGCTAATGGAAAAATGTAACAGTAATGATTATATCTCTCTAATACTCCCTAAACCTACTTGTAGGCATTGTACAAATATTCCATTGGCACCTCATATTTTTCTTAAATTAGATTACGCCACATCAATAAAAATAACTTTTTATATTAATTGCGTGAATAGTCATCTAAAAGAACCGATGTGATATAAAACGCATTATCATGTGAGTGTATCAAAAATAAATTTATAAAAAAAAATTAGTAAATAGCTATGTTTCTAACCTACAACACTCTCCTCTGGTGCAGGAAACATCTGCATTTGCACTATCTTCTGGGGTTGGAGCATCGAATGCATTGGTGTTTGAGATTGTGATGACCTTTGGTCTCGTGTACACGGTGTATGCAACTGCCGTGGACCCAAAGAAGGGTGACGTTGGGATCATTGCTCCAATTGCCATTGGCTTCATTGTGGGTGCTAACATATTAGCCGGTGGGGCATTTGATGGTGCATCCATGAACCCAGCTGTGTCTTTTGGGCCTGCTGTTGTAAGCTGGACTTGGGCCAACCACTGGGTCTACTGGGCCGGCCCATTCATTGGTTCTGCTATTGCAGCTATTGTCTACGACACTTTCTTTATTAACCACCACACTCATGAACCGCTCCCCGTCACAGATTACTAGCACCACACTCACCTAAATATGTGGGATGGGTTTAATTAGTTTTCTGCCTTCACTTGTTGTTTCTCGTTTTTTTCTTTTTTTTGAAGTTGATTCCTATGAGCTATGTTCCATTCTAAAATCTCCTTTTATTTGAAGCAATGTTAATTTCGTTGAGAGTATAATGGTTTTGGTAATTTATATAATGAAGAATATGCGATGGTTATGCTACTCATCATGCTTCTTTGTGGTCATGGTGTGTAACATGTATAGAGTAGTAGTGTTAATTAGTTGAACAGATGAAAGGATAAATTAAAGTAGAACCCGAACCTGATTCGTATATAAATAATGAAGCACGTATATAATATAATATTAAAAGAGAAAATTACATATTCTGTGTGAAAAGAACAAAGTTGGATGCGGGCATTATTAAGAAAAAGTGTGATTAATTAACTGATTAATATCAAGGATTCCAATCACATACAGAATCTTCACTTTATATTAAGAAAAGTCTTACACTCAAAAATCAAAATTACTACTGAAAAAAATATTAAGAAAATAAAAACATATGAAGTCATTTGCAATGTTAATTTCTTCACAAAATGTTATAAAAGGCCAAAACACCTTAAGATAAAAATAATACTTTTTACAAGGAAATAATTTGAGTTATGTATTTTCAGTCAACAATAAATTGTAATTTCAGAATAATACTTTTTTTTTATCTTATAATATTCGAATTTAAAAACTAATTTATTGTATTTTAAGTAGATAGTTATTTTATTCTCATTGATATATTATTCTAGCATAATTTTCATTCTAATACAAATTAAATTCTTTTGATCACGTTATGATGTTCAAATGGCACCCTCACCACTGCTGGTTCATCTTATATAATATGCTTTGCATGTTATTATTTGATGGTAATTAACTAATAATAAAAGAAGAGCTATATTAGTATAGGCGCATATAGAAACAATAAAATAAACAAGTGCTTGATATTTTACATTCATAACAGAACATAACATATTCATATTGGAGATGCCTTCTTTTGAAAGTAGATAAGCAAGGCATTGGGACATTGACATAAGAAACTATAGATAGAGTAGTAGTAGTTACTCTTGCGGCTATTATAATTTATTTCTGCTATATCACACTATATCTAGTAGCTAGAAATAAAGCATGCCATAAACTTGGAGGAACTATTATATGGTGCTAGCTATACACATGTTAGAGACTTTGTTTCTTAATACTAAAAGCACACACATTACTATATATGAACAAAATATTTGATGATGTTGGGGGAAAAAGAATAAATGGTAGTGATGATTAGCCAGTTAGAAATGAGGAAAAATATGGGTCACTAGTTGGGAATAACACACTTTGTTCATCCATCACCCAAAGTGGGTCAGAAGAATACTCCCATGATGGTGGACTTGAGAAGTTGCAACCCTCTTCACTCTTATTCCCATCATAAACAACAATGTTCTTCTCTTCACAAAGCTCAATATCTTTCCATATATCATCCATGGAGAACCCTTCTTCTTCCTTCAAATCGGTTGAGCAGTCCACAGTCATGACCGGCCCCCCTGTGTCATAGAAGCTCTCTTCTCCAGCTTTCTTGGAAGCATGCGAATCAACAGCTTGGTTGTTGTTGTTGTTTGAAGAGAGTGAGGAATGGCAGCTTGAAGAACTTGGTGATGCAAGCGCGCGCTTCTCCTCTTGAGCCTTCTTCCTCATGTGAGTCCTAAAGTAATTCTTGATCTCGTTGTCCGTGCGCCCGGGCAGCTTCCGGGCAATTCTTGACCATCTTAAGTATGTGTCAGAAATATAACCATTTAATTCCGTTATTACGAGTAATTACAGAGATATATCTAATATAACAATTTTTTTCTTCTGTCAGGTCGTTACCGTCTTCCAAGATATTATTAACTCTCATGAGATTAAAGTAACTCATGTTAAAATAAACACTTAATTAAAATATGAAATATCAGAGAGTAACTTACATGTTACTTTAAAGATGGTAGGATAGCATTCACGTAACTTACTTATCAATGGAATAAATCAAAATTTGAAATTTGAAAGAAAGTTTATAGTTTTGAATATATTTAATTGGAGGAGTTATATGTGAAGAATTTGATGACACAAGAGTTGTTTGAGATAGAATGATAGATGTACCTATTGCCCCACTTGGAGTGGAGGTCCAAGACAAGCTTCTCTTCAAAGGGAGTGAGCTTGCCACGTTTGAGGCCGGGGTGGAGGTAGTTAACCCAGCGGAGGCGGCAGCTCTTACCAGTTCGATTGAGACCTACAACGAAAACATATAGAATTGGGTGGTTAAAGGGAGTGGCGGTTTCAAAAAGCATCATGCCCAAATAAGCATTACCTATCAAGTGTCTCCCGCCACCTTCAAACCTGAAACCTTTGCTATAAAGTCCCATTTCCTGTCTCCAAACAGCCCCACAAATGAAACTAACTTCAAGTCCTCCTGCTCCGTCCATGGACCCTTTCGAAATTCCTGCTTCTGCGATTGCTTCTGTTGCTCCTCGTTAACCATTTTTCCCATTCTCTCTCTCTTTCTCTCTCTTTTTACCTGATGCTGATGATGCTTTTGCCCACCTATGCAACCATCCACTATTTATATGCCTCTTTCCACAATCTCTAATTTATTTTTATTTTTTTTATTTTTTATAATAAGTAGTGTTGCGTATCCACCGTTCATCCCCTGCGCATGCTCCTCCTGTCAATTGCTTCAGCCCAATTTGAAACCATGACATCACCCACTTCAATATATGCACGGAATCATTTCAAGTGTTTCAATATTAAAGATATTTCACTCCATTTATTCCTTAATCTCAATTATAAAATTTAATTTGTATATTAAAATCAGTTATCAAAATCGACTACTAATATAAAATACATATTAAATTATAAATATATATATTAAAAATAAATTAAATCATACATATATTTATATACAAATACATTAATAGTTAATTTCAGTAACTAATTTTGCTGTACAAATAATATTTTTTATTTATATATATATATACATATATTGTTTAATTTATTTTTAATATATATTTTATTCTAATAATTAATTTTAATATACACATAACATTATCTAATTTATATATATTTGATATCAGAAGTTAAAATTACTAGCGCAGAACACTTAAAACATTAAAACACTTGAAATATTTCTTATATATAGTATATACTACTCTGTACATGTATGTAATTAAGGTTTGAATGCTGATTTGATCATCATTATTTCTTCTTCTTATTGTACCCAGAGTCACTACTTGCTTAAGTATTAAATTTATTTTTGTAAATTACTAAACACTTGATCAATTGAAAATAGTTACTACTCTGTTGGATTTATTATGAATTTCTAAGATACATCTTTATTTTTTCTTTTCTGATTTCAAGTACAGTATTAAAAGAATTTTGGTTGATTAAAATAACAAGTGTTTCTTACAATTGAACTCGATCATCATCACAACTTAGATATAAAAATATTATTTGGTTAATGAACAATATAAAATAGTTTAATAAAAATAATTTTAGTATTCAATTAATCACAACATGGATAGATGGAATATTGCGGCCCTTGACTTGAGGAAAGGGCGGGGCAGAAAACTGAAGATGCGGACAAAGCTTTGAGAAATGGGAACACGTTGTTGATATGTTTTATTACAGCAGCCCAACCTTTTTCACTCAAATATAATAATCAAAATAATAATTGTAATTAAAATAAAAATAAATAAACCTAGGCAGCGAGGCAGTAGTAGGCAGCATCTATGAGAGATTAATGGCATGTGCATGCTGCGCCCAGCAGGATTCCATTTTTCCATTTACGTAATGTCGGACCACTTTTGGTTATAATTCTCTTCGAATTTGGGACGCCCACCTTTAATTTGTTTCAATTTTTTGGCATTTCTAAACAACAAATGCATCCATGTCAATTATGATATTTTTTTAAGGGAATTTTTTAGGATGGTGTAAGTATATTTTGGCGCATAAAAGCACCAAGATAGATAATAAAATTAGTAATAATTTGGAGGATTCTTTTATAAATATAGGTTTTAAGCATATGAATTCATTCTGATCATTACTTGTACTGGCCAATCAATAAGTTTATATCCTTGAATGCTGTCATCAATGACGGTCAAAAATAAAAAAAAAAACATCACAATAATCAAATATCATTACCAAATTTAACGTTTCCATACCATAAATCAAAGATTTTTCGAAAGGAATAGTACAAAAATAACATTAAGATCAACTACAAAATGCAAAAACAAAATAGAAAAATAAAAATTGAAGAGAGTATCATGTTCATAAACAAATTGGTGCATTTGGGATCAATGGTCCATTACTCAGCAAGCTTTTCGAGAGGCATTGCTTTCTTAGCCTCCATGATTTCTCCGAACATCCCCTTAGAACCGGCCATAGAGTTACTATGCCAGTGCCTCGGCTTAGTTCCTCTAGCACTGGCGCTATCCCTTCCTTCAGGACTTTCATCTTTCTCGTTGTTACCGCTTGTTGTGGCGCTGTCGTAATGGCTCCAATTTTATATGTTTTTGCCGTGAACCGAACTGTCCGAAATCCTTTCTCACCGTTGAACTTCTCGATGACAATAATGGAGATAGAGAAGATTTTTTTGTCGACTTCTCTAAATTCCAAAAAAAAAAAAGACAACACGTCAGAAAGTTTCTCAAAGGACTGTACAACAATAACTCCGATCCAATTCCCCATCACTATTGTAGACTTTAATTCCATTTTTATCGGTGAATTGTCTTTGTCCTTATGAGTCCTCGAGTAATAGTTTTTTTTTTCTCTTGTTTGTAGTAATTTCATGTCATAGTTGTCAGAATCGAACTGGTAATCAAACCGGTCAGATTATTGGATCATTGAATCAACTGGTAAATTATTGGTTGAATCGATTTTATATAAATAAAAAATAAAAAATAGTTAAAAATTTAAAATACATATTTTTACTAATATTTTAAGAATATCTAACTATTTTAAAATAATATGAAATAGGAACAAAAAATATTTTATTAATTTTACTCTATCATAAATATTTTATTTTGTTTTTATATTAAAATAACTATTATTTTCAAATTTTAATAATTTATTAATTAATTTATATCTATTATACTATTATATATCACAAGTATTTATTAAAAAATAATATTAATAGATATTATATAATTATAAAAAGAAAAAATAAGTGAATTTATAATTATTGTTAAAAAATATAATTAATTTAAGAATGAGTGAGTTTATAACTAAAATTAAAATAAATTAAATAAAAGTAAATAATTTAATGAAAGATATCTATATGTATTATAATTTGCAAATATATTAACAAGGAGCATGAATGGTGATTGTGAGTGACATTTCTCTCATTGAGGAGAGGAATTTGAACTCCACCTTAAATAATTTGAAAAAATTTTAAATTCTAAGTAGTTTGGTCAGATCGGTCTTCATCGAATTTGATCAGTTTTTATCGGTTCACTCCAAATTTGATCGATTCACACCGATTTTCTATTTTATACGATTCAAACATTGGATCGGACCAGTATAAAATCCAGCCCAACTTTAATAACTATGCTTCATGTTATAATTAATTAATTAAATAATATAACCGATTCATACTGGCATGTAAAGTCTTTTAAGTTGAAGAACTTGTTTGTTAGCACTAGATTCGATGGTCCCAGAACGTTTGGACCGTTAAATGGTCCCAGAACAAAACATATTTTTTAAGGTTTTTTAATAATGGCTAAATAGTCTTTTTCTAATTTTAATTACAAATTAACCCCATATATTTTATTTAATCATAAAAACTAATTTTTATTTTATAAATTATTATTTTATCATTAATCTATTATGTTTATTAACAATAAAAAATAAAAACAATAATGAATTAGATCTTCCATTGATCGTAATAAACTTTTTGGCTATTCCAATCGATTAAAAGATTATATTTGATCCGTGACGTTCGTCAAGGGCTGTGAAATCGTGTTTCTTTGAAAATCAATCGATTGGATTATCAAAACAATCGATTGAATTTCAGGTTTTCTATAACTCAATCGATTGGACTACAGGTTGTTATCACAAAACAATCGATTGAAAATTGCAAGGCAGCATGGTTTTCGCAAAAATCAATCGATTGAACGATGACTAAAATGTGGGTTTTTAATAATTCAATCGATTGCTTATACTACCCAATTGATTGAATGTTTCAAAACAACCTGAGGTCTATTGATTGGTTGTATTACCCAATCGATTGAATTCATCAAAACAATATGAATTTGCCAAATTCAATCGATTTGTTGTGCTACCCAATCGATTGAAGTGTGTACTACGCCTATTTCAATTTTGTTATCATTTTTATAAATTATTATCTTATTATTCATCTATCTTATCTTTAAAATTCTATCTTCAATTTTTAAGGTTTTATTTTGATTTAGATACTCTAATCTTATCTTTTCTTTAATATTAACATTATAAATTGGTGAATAATCCATCACCAATAATTCAATTCCACCATTGAAATCGTGTATCAATCTCTTTGATTATAAAAAATTTCATTGTTTTTCTTTCGGATATCCATCTACTTAATATCCATTTTTTTCATTTTTTATCTGTCTATTTAATATCCACTATTTGTTCATCATTAATTGATAATCACAGTTGCAGCAATCAGCAAATGTTGAAGGTTGCGCATGAGAACGGGAAAAGAATGCAGGGGATAGAAAAACCAGAGAGAAGAAGGAGTGAAAATGTGAACTTGTATTAAATGATGAATCACACATTTACATAAATGATCTACCTATATTTATACACAGCTGGCTAACTATTGATTAGCATAAATATCTAACTACTCTAATCAGTTTTCTCTAACTAACTATCAGCAGACTCTCTTGTTAAGTAACACCCTCCCTTAAGCTTGGAGTGCTGACCGCGAAGATGTTCAGCAGCCCAAGCTTACTATGGATGTAATGGAAAGGACCTGGTGCTAGTGGCTTAGTCAAAATGTCTGCAACCTGCTCATGTGTAGAGATAGGTAACAGAGTAATCACGCCTTCTTGTAGTTTGTCACGGACAATGTGGCAATCCGCTTCGATATGCTTTGTCCGCTCATGGAAGATTGGATTAGTGGCTATATACACAGCAGACTTGCTATCACAGTAAATGTTCGGTGCCTTCTGAAGTGGTGCGCCAAGTTCCTGAAGAACATAACTCAACCATTGGACCTCCCTAGTTGCAAGCGCCAACGCCCTATATTCTGCTTCGGAGGAGGAAGCAGCGACTGTAAGTTGCTTCTTGCTCTTCCAACTAACAAGAGATGATCCAAGGTAAAAGCAATAGGCTGAGATCGACCTCCTGGAGTCAGGACACCCTGCCCAGTCCGAGTCTGAGAAGCCTGTAAGATTCAAGTCTGATTTGGCTGAGAAGAAAAGGCCAGCAGCTGGGGATCCTTTCACGTACCTCAATATTTGATGAGTAGCTCGCAAATGCTCTGTGGTAGGACAATCCAAAAATTGACTCAACTTCCCTATAGCGAAACTTATATCCAGCCTAGTGTTCGAAAGATAGAGCAACTTCCCAATGATTCTTCGGTATGGAGTAAAATCAGACAGCAGCTCCCCATCACTCTTACTAAGCTTTGCACCATAATCCATTGGTGTTGGAGCAGGCTTGCATCCCTCAAAACCTGTTTCTTTAAGCAAATCCAGCACATATTTTCGTTGATACAAAGCAATTTCTTTCTGTGACCTAGCCACTTCTAAGCCAAGAAAATATTTGAGGTCCTCAATATCTTTGATCCGAAATCTATCATCAAGTATCTTCTTCACATTCTCAATCTCACTAAGATCATCACCTGCTAAAACCAAATCATCAACGTAAACTAAGACTGCTGTAAATCCTTTTGGAGTTGATTTTGTGAACAAACTATAATCTGGTTTGCACTGCTTGAAACCCAGCTCCACAAGAATAGATTTGAGTTTTGAATTTCATTGTCTACTAGCTTGTTTTAATCCATACAGTGACTTCTCAAGTTTGCACACTTGCCCTGGCTTTGCATGAAGTCCTTCTGGCACCTTCGTGTATACTTCTTCATCCAAGTCACCATACAGAAATGCAGTGTTAACATCAATTTGTTTCAAGTGCCAGCCTTTCATAGCAGCAAGAGCCAAAACCACTCGCAATGTTCCCAATTTAACAACTGGGCTAAAGGTATCCTTGTAATCAACTCCAGGAACCTGCGTGAATCTCTTTGCAACGAGGCGAGCTTTATGACGTTCCACACTACCATCCGGATGATACTTGACCTTGAATACCCACTTACATCCTATTTCCTTCTTGCCAGGTGGGAGTGAGGTCAACTTCCAGGTTTTATTTTCATCCAGAACAGTCAGCTCAGCCTTAATAGCTTCTTGTCAGCAAGCTTGAGATATCGCCTCTTCATAGCGTTTAGGCTCGATGTTTTGAATAGCTAATGAGTATGCAAGATGCATGGGAAAAATAGAATGATAGGATAAAAAAATTGAGATAGGATATCTTTGAAGGTTTTGCATGGTTATTGAATTTTCATTGATGGCTGTCATACATTTGTAATCTTTCAAGTAAGCTGGCGGTTTTGAAATTCTTGTGGATCTTCTCAGCATAACACGAGTAGGGAGACTAGGTGAATCATGCACCTGTGTATCTAATCTAGGACTTGTGTCTACATTTGTGTGTGATGTATGGTCAGGATTGTTAAAAGCTTTCAAATGATGCATGGGACTATCATGGGGCATTGAAGGTGAGATGCTATCTTTGTCTAGACTATTTAAATGAATACTAGAATGCATAGGAGATGAATGTTGAATATGATTCTGAATCATGTGATCCTGATTGAGTGTATGTGCATTATTGTTTGGATTTGTGATATACAATTGGTCAGCTGAAAATTTTTCATTTGTAAAATTGGTGTTAGTATTTTCAGATTGAGTCTTAGCATTTTCATTTTGAGCCTCAACCTCAAAGTATGGAAACAAATCTTCATAAAATTGAACATCTCTAGAAGTGAAGAATGCTTTGGTTTGTAAGTCAAATAACAGATAGCCCTTAACACCCTCCCTGAATCCAAGATGCAGACATTTTCTTGCTCTTAGATCAAGTTTGGTTCTGTTATGCATAATAGTATTAGCATAAGCAAGACAACCAAACACCCGAAGATGAAGTAGATTCGGTGGAGCATTGTATAAAACCTGATAGGGTGTCCGGTTGGTCAAGAATGGTGAGGGCAACCTGTTAATCAAATAGACCGCATGTTCAACACCATAGCTCCAAAAGATTTTGGGCAGGTGAGAATGAATAATAATGGTGCGAGCCACAGTTAGAATGTGTTGATGCTTTCGCTCAACAATTCCATTCTGCTGTGGTGTCTCAACACAAGATCGTTGGTGCAAAATTCCAAAATTGTTATAAAATGAAGGCATTGAAAATTCAGCACCATTATCAGATCTGATTATTTTTACCATTGTATTGAACTGAGTTTTGACAAAAATAATAAAATTCTTCACTAATTAAGCTATTTCAGCCTTGGTTTTCATAAGAAAAATCCATGTAAATCTGGATTTATCATCCACAACTGACAAAAAATATTTGTGATCAGAAAAAGAAGGAATGGAGATCGGGCCCCAAATATCCAAATGAATCAACTCAAGTACATTTTCAGCGATAGAAACACTATGAGGAAATGCTAACCACTTTTGCTTGCCAAGATGACAAGAATTACATGGCTCCTTGCTTATTGAACAATCTACAAATTCAAACTGTTGTTTCAGTGTTGCTAACCTATTATTAGATGGATGTCCTAGTCTATCATGCCACAAATTTTTCTGAGATGTATGAGGGATGAGTGCAGTAATGTGTGGTGTATGTGTTGGTCCTTGAATCTCGTGGTGCAAAATGTATAGACCATCAATATTTCTAGCTGCACCAATCATCTTCAAAGTGTGTCGATCTTGTATCTCACACATTTCATCAGTAAAACTCATTTTGCAATGTAATGATGATGTCTGTTTTGAGATTGAGATTAGTTTAAAATTGAATGAAGGGATGTATAATGCATTTGCGAGAAATAATGTGCCAGAAAACACAATTGTGCCCATGATGCAGCTGGTGGTGTGGGCACCATTGGGTAATCTAACAATTATTGGTTCAATTTTTTCGAAAATCTTTGAAATCTTTGATGTTATATGAGACATGGTCCGTGGCACCAGTGTCTATTACCCAGGATTTATGTTTTTGAATGCATACATCTAGAGCCTGTATGTGAGAATTGAAATGCAAAAGATGAACCATTCTACCTTGATGAGTTGATGGTTGAGGTTGTGTTATAATCTGGCTGACACTATGGATATGCTTGACTTCTTGCTTGCTAAGTAGAGCTAGTAGGGCTTCCCTTTGATCTGGAGTGAATCCAGCCCCTGTGATTTCACTCGCTCCCAATTGGCCTTGACTGGTACCGAGCTCATCATTAATACCCTCAGTACCTGCATTTGCTGACATGCAATTGAGGACTGGTGTGGCAGTGTTTTGAGAGTTGGAGTATTCATATCGTTGTCTAAAGTTTGGGGAGAATCCGTGTTTCTTGTAACAGGTATCAACACTATGTCCAGTCTTGTTGCAAAAAGTACACTGCAGCCTACTTCTGCCACCTTGTCCTCTCCCAGGATGAAATCTACCTCCTCTGCCTCTCCCTCTCCCTCTGCCTAGTGAAGGCGACACAGTGTTCAAGGGATGAGCAGAGCTAGCCAAAACCTTAATGTCCGAGGTAGAGTCAGGACTGAGAAACTGCCGTTCTTGCTGCGTGATCATAGCAAAGACCGCATTCAGATTTGGTAAACTATCCATGAGCATTATTTGTGATCGAACAGTGGAGTGTTGTTCATTTAAACATCGAAGAAACTTTGTCACCTTATCTTCCTCTCTTTGCTTCCTAATTATAGATAAGGCGCATGAACACCTTTTATCACAGTTACATTATGGCAAGATTCTGAAATTGTCGATTTCTTTCCAAATTGACTTGAGCTTGGTATAGTAATTTGTCACATTCATGTCTCCTTGTCTGAGTGCATACACTTCCTCATATAATTCAGCAACTCGAAATTTGTCCCCCTGATAATATTTGTGCTTTAGCTCATCCCATATCTCATAGGCTAAATTGTTCCACAAGACACTTTGGTAGATATCCGAGCTTAGTGAGAGGTTAATCCAACCAACGACATATGTGTTGCACCTCTCCCACGCCTCAAACAATAGATCTGAGCTATCCGGTTTCTCAATACTACCATCTATGAATTTCAGCTTATTTTTTTATTTGAGAGCTAACAGCATAGCTCTACTCCAGGCTCCATAGTTCGATCCAGTCAGAACAACAGAAGTGAGAGGTATACCTGGACTCTCAAAAGGGAGAATGAAGTACGGATTTGTAGGATCCTAACTCGGATTCGCGCTTTTGCTGATGTGCGATTGGATCACGGCGATCTGATTAAAGAATGCAGCAAACTAAGTTGCGTCCATGGCGAGAAATTGCACTCCACTAGAACTTGAATCGGAGCTCATAACGACGGAAACTGTGGATCTGGTGCACAGATCTGAACCTTCCTCTTTCAATCTCGTTGATCGGAACACCTAATCGCTTCGATATGACTTGTCAAACTAGGAAGTAATTAGGCTCTCATCAAGCTTTGTGGTGTGAGTTTGAAAGAGGAGAAGAAGTTGTAGGAGAAGAAGAAATTGCAGAAAGAGATGAGATCGGAAATCGAAGAATCTTGGAAAAAAGAAATCAGAACGCTCGAAGAGAACTTGAACCAAGAGAAATCAGTCTTGAAGAGGAACCTGGATCCATCATCTCTCTCCAACCACGATTGATGCTCGTGAATCGAAGATCAAGCCACTCTCTCTTCAATTGCTCGCCGCACCATGTTGAAGGTTGCGCATGAGAACGGGAAAATAATGCAGGGGATAGAAAAACCAGAGAGAAGAAGGAGTGAAAATGTGAACTTGTATTAAATGATGAATCACACATTTACATAACTGATCTACCTATATTTATACACAGCTGGCTAACTACTGATTAGCATAAATATCTAACTACTCTAATCAGTTTTCTCTAACTAATTATCAGCAGACTCTCTTGTTAAGTAACAGCAAAGGTTGAATCAATTTTTTTTATTGTAGTATTCAGAAAACAATCCATCGTTTTGATTACAAAATCGAGGTCAATGAATAGAATCTCTAATTTTGCAATTCTTCGTTTCGATACTTTATTCATGAAATTGATTGTGTAATGAAAAATATTTTTTTATCTTTTAATAATTCACAGACATTGAGAAATACTAAAAAGTAAATAGATTTTATTATTTTTTATTATTAATTAGCTAGCAATCAGGGACGGATCTAGAGGGGGCGAGTAGTGGTCTGGACCCCCCAAAACTTTAAGAAACTATACTTATATATAAGATTTGTGTTTAAAAATAAAAAAATATTATATAATTTAATAATTTTATATGTATTATTTTTCACTATGTAATAGATCTATGTCTTAATTGTTTAATTCGCTAATATTTTTTACCTAACTAATTTAATATCATACCCTCAAGTCATTGTACCTTTCAAATTAGTTTTTATATAATAATTTCTATATTTATTTTTAAAAAAATTTATTTATTTTTTTATATTAATATATTTAACATTCATATTTTTATATTAATAATAACTTACGTAGTTATGTTTTGGTAATCACATTATGTACTTTAGATATTATTTTCTTGTAAAAAATATTAATTTTTTTCTAAATTTACGTTGTTAAAAGAAAAATTTTATAAAGATATCTTATATCTTGTATTCTATAAGGATACTGTGTCTTTCAAATAATTAATAATTTATAATTTATTTTTAAATTTTTAAAAATTTTTGAAAGAATTAATTTTAATTAATAAGATATGTGATAATTTTTAGCTAAACACGCTATAAATTATTGGAATTTTGTTTACATAAATTAATTATATAAAATAAAATATAATTCACAAGACATAATATTCGTATGGCATTGTTACGTTGCTAAAATAATAAATAAAAATGACATTACTTCATCATAAAAATATGAGTTTTTTAAACTAAAATATTTCTATAGTGCATAGAATAAAGAAAAATTTTAAAAGCCACGAAGCAATAAATTTCTATTTAAGAAGTACATCATTGATTTAGTGGGTTTTGTAAGAATTTGGATGAGGATTAATAATATGTATGTAGTTTGGAGTGGATGTTGGTGAGATTGGAGAAGAAGAAGAGAGAAGCTTTCTGAATTTTAGAGAGAGGAAAGAGGTGTAGAAATGATATTATGATGTTTTAAAACAGGGAGAGAGAGTGAATACGCATGGTTTGAGTTTAAAAGATAGCGAATTTCAAATTTTAATCGATTGGATTACATTACCAATTAATTGAATGCAGAAAAAAACACATTTACATCACTTCCCAATCGATTGAATTCTCATACCTATCGATTGAATTGGAAGTCACGTACAAACTTCAATCGATTGGGTAACACAACCAATTGATTGAATTGTGAGACCTCAAGTTACTTTGAAACTTTCAATCGATTGAGTAGCACAATCAATTGATTGAATTTGGCAAATCCAAATTGTTTTGATTAATTCAATCGATTGGGTAACACAACCAATCAATTGAATTTTGAGACTCGGGTTGTTTTGAAGCATTCAATCGATTGGGTAGTATAAGCAATCGATTGAATTATTAAAAACCCACATTTTAGTCATCGTTCAATTGATTGGGTAATATGACTAATCGATTGATTTTTGCAAAAACCATGCTGCCTTGCAATTTTCAATCGATTGTTTTGTGATAACAACCTGTAGTCCAATCGATTGTGTTATGCGAAACCTGAAATTCAATCGATTGTTTTGATAATCAAATCGATTGATTTTCAAAGAAACATGATTTCACAGCTCTGGACGAACGGCACGGATCAAATATAATCTTTTAATCGATTGAAATAACCAAAAAATTTATTACGATCAATAAAACATCTAATTCGTTATTGTTTTTGTTTTTGATTGTTAATAAATATAATAGATTAATGATAAAATAATAATTTATAAAATAAAAAATAATTTTTATGATTAAATAAAATATATGGGATTAATTTGTAATTAAAATTAAAAAATAACTATTTAACAATTATTAAAAAAACTTAAAAAATATATTTTATTTTGGGACCATTTAATGGTCCAAACGTTGTGGGACCATCAAATTCTTAGCCTTGTTTATTATCATGTAATTTACAAAAAATGATCAGTACTTTGCTTAATCCAATTGGTGTATTTTGCTATTTGCACAAGTTGAGGGCCAAATTTTTAAATTCATACCCCCCTTTATACGGTCCCAATCTGAGTCACTAGAATGGAATATTTTTGGTCCTTTAAGATCTTCTTGCTACTTTTCTCACTATAGACAAAACCTTCTTTAAGATATATTGATCCAATTGTTATAATTAGGTTGTAACTCTATAAATCGGATTTTAGATGTTATATTTCGATTATGATTCCTTATTTTTTATGAATTATTACTAACTTTCAATAACTACATTTTTCTTATAAAAAATGCTACTTGTACAACAAAATTCAGCTTTTGATCAGTTTTTAATATTATTTAATTAATTTTTAATTAAAATATATTCCTATTTTTTAGAATACACATTTATAATTTATAATTAAAATTAATTTAAATTTTAAAAACTAAAATTTCTCTAACTTCCTACATATTTCATAGTTAGTTATTATTTCCTTTTTTTATGTTTCTTTTCTCTCTGGAACACGGTTTTCTTCTTTAATATTTTAATTTGTATCGACAGAAAAAATTTTTTAAAATCAATGCATTTAGAAAAAAATTAATCCCTTACTTATTGTACCTTTGATAAAATGCAGGATCTGTTTTATGAATGGTCGAATATAATTATATACACAAACTAAAATATTTTTAATTGTAGTTTTTTTTTCAATTGTAACACATCTAAAATTAGTAAGTTATACAAAAAATATTTTTAAAACACATCTAAAATCATAAATCTAAAATTTAAATTTAAACATTAAAAAACGATTGCAACACATCTAAAATTATGAAGTTATACGGAAAATATTTTTAAAACACATCTAAAATCATAAATCTAAAATCTAAATTTAAACATTAAAAAATAATTGTAACACATCTAAATTTAGGAAGTTATACAAAAAATATTTTTAAAACACTTCCAAAATACAGAAATTGCACGTGCAAAAATAATTTAACATTGCAATATATATGAAAATCTCTTCAGGCCATTTTATTCGATTTTTTATTTCAAAAAAATCAAAATTTATACAGAATAATAAAAAAATAATGGTGTCAGAGACTAGGGATGGCAAAATTCCCCGAGACGTGGGGATCCCTGCGGGGACTGCCCCGAATGGGGATCCGATTGTGGGGAATTTTTCCCACGGGGATGGGGATGGGGGACAAAATTCCCCCGAAGCAGGCGTGGGGACCCGAGCGGGGATCCCCGCCCCGTCCCCGCTATTCCCCGAAATTTATGAATTCCTTAAATTTTTCTTAATAGTTTATTTCTCATATATGTTTTTTAGTCATTTCTCACACACACATATATAGAAACCCAAAACTCATAATCTTTATTTGCATAACCCTTCTTCAATTCAAAGATCCCTAAGGCTGTCCATACTCCATCTAACCTCTCTGCAGCCACCCCCTCGTCGTCCTTCTCACCGAATCGTCACACCTCACTGTGCCATCACCCTTATCGCGTCGTAATTTCTATTTGCGGCATTCTTTTTCATAACTCTGCCGTCGTGTCCATTCTCCTCTCTGTTGCCACGTCTCTTACCTCGTCCACTGTTTTGTCCTTTGACTCGTCGTTGCGTCCCCCTATTGCGTTATTTCGAGAGAAGTCACCATCGTATCATTTAGACTTTTTGTATAAAATCTTGCAGTTTTTGTATAAGATAGATACTTGCAACTCTATTCATATGAAAATTAATAATTAGTTAGAATTATTATGTAGATGGGGAATGGGGTCCCCGCGGGAAATGGGGCCCCGTGGAGAATGGGGATAGGGATCAATATTCCCCCACGGCGGGGAATGGGGCGGGGATGGGGAACAAATCTGAGGGCGGGGATGGGGAGCAGGGAGGCATCCCCCGCCCCCGCCCTGCCCCATTGACATCCCTATCAGAGACCCATCCAAACCTTAAATAAGTTTTTTGCGTGGACGAACGGGAACGTTGATGCGAACGAACGGTGACGAGGAGGAGGAAGGCGGCGACGAAGATGAGTGTTGACAAAGGAGAATGTGCCGAGAAGGAGAAAGGCAGCGTTGAGGATGAGCGCGGAAGAGGGAGGTGGTGCGGATGAACGACGGCGGGGGATGACTTCTCGATGTGCGTCTCTGAGTTCTTCTTTGAGTGTTTTGTACGGGTTTAGTTAATAATTTGATAGTTTAAGGTTTATTTTATAATTTTAAAATCAAAATTTTGAATTTTGAATAATTTGATTTTTAGATGTATATTTAAATTATAATATATTAATAATTAAATATATTAAATCTAAAACAGAAATTTAAAATTTAAATTTTAAATTTTAGTTTTTTTAGATTGTATTTTGATTGTGTATTTAATTTTAAAAAAACAATAAATTTATTCATAATTTTTAGATGTGTTTATTTTAATTTTTTTTAAATTATTGTAATAAAAGGTTAAATAATAAATATTATACCATTTTTAAAGGATACCTAGTTAAATTGTTTTCTTATAACTATAAAGAAGTAGAAAAAGAGAAACGAAGTGTGTTTTGAAATCTAATATATAGTCTTATGCATACATGAAATTAAAATAGACAAAAGGAACAAGACTTTACAATGTTAAAAATCACAATAAAAAATTCAAGAAACCATATCTTTAATTTTGAACATTTTACTTAAAAGACATAATAAAAAAAGTAAAAAATACATGTCAACCAATCATCTTGTGACACGTGTCATTAACTTATCACGTCATCATGCCACGTGACACGTCATCATTCAACTGACGGAAGGACTAACGTGACTAAGTCGTGTATCTTTTGGAGATAATTTTGATTAATTTTATCTTTCGATAACCAAAATGAAAATCAGAGTATCTTTCAAGAACGATTTTGACTATTAACTCTTATTTTAATTTTCACCCAAAAGCTTAATTATACTCTTGTCAATATCATTACACAGTGTCAGGTAAATTTACTTGAAATTCCGAAACCAAAACCATGATTTGGGAATTTGACGATTGATACAAATCAATCATTCATTCCTTACATCATCATATTCCCGATATATATTTTGTCAATTTTGTTATGACTAGTCCCCATACACTATTTACCAACATAGACAACTATTTACAAGGATCCAAAATAGGTCACATTCACATACTCTGAGTGGAGGGAGGAAAGAAAAATTACTAAGAAACAAAGAATTATTCAGTGAATTGTAATTGGATAAAGAATTCATGCCTGCTTCCCTATGATTCGAGAGTGCTACATATTGGAAATTATATGTACAGTGTAATGGTTGTGAGCCACAACTTAAGTTGATAAGTAGATATGCAGAGTGGAATATTGCATCATTTGTCTGCGTTTATACTAACACCACTCACACTATATTTGTGGTGCTTATTAACAATGCTATCGTTTTTCAAAGATAAAGATAAGATTATATTATAAAAAAAAGAACTAACTACAGTCGACACATTTAAAAATATATATATGTATATAATCAAAGCTTTAATTTCAATTCTAGGTTTGATTTAATTAAACTCCATTGGAATACTTGAACCAATGGAAAAGATGCAAATGGAATTAAGAATTGTGAGTTTGTGTATTGGTTTTAGTTGAGTCAGGGTAGCCAAAAATCTGTTAGCTGGTGACGTGTATGCCACCATTTTTGTGGGCAGAGCACTTAATTTTATCTTCTCGGTGTTTCTTTATCTTAAGTGTTTATTATTACTTATTAGAACATAATGGAAAGTGGTCCCATGTGTCCTCTTGTAATTTGTTTCAATCACCACAAAAATCTTATTTGTAAAATAAGCAAACTTGTCTATATTAAATGGTTTATAGATGATAATACAGGTAATTATATGATTTCAATTGAATTGATCTTTTTTAGTTGATGAAATTCAGATCATAATTAATGGTCCTTCCCGGATTAAGATGGTATTTATTTTAATTTATTTGCATGGCACTTAGTCCTACTACTTTAATTTCGTGTTTTGTCTGGGTGCCCTCACACTTTTTTCCTTCTTTTTTGCCAATTTGGGTCACAAAAAGTTTATTAACAGCCTTGCACCTTTGGAAATTATAGTTTCATTCTGATCATTATTCAATCTTCGAAAATGATATATATGCAAACAGATTATGTGACCAAATTCCTATCCCTGATATAAACGTAAGTGTTTGGAGTTTTTTTATCTTTTCAACTTTGATGATATACAAGAACTCGTCAATTCGTTAAATTTTTCTATAAAGATATTCTGATATTTAAATTAGTTTATATACGATGACTATGATAATCAGATTTATCTTTTTCAAGCCCTTTCTTTTTCTTTTTTTTTTGGCTTTTTAACATTCTTCGATCCAAAATTTTTCTTTTTAATTAGCAATATGTATGTTAATCTTCTTTGATGAAAGTAAAGAATATAAGCTCTTATTAGTGTTATCTAAGCGTAGAGGCTATAATTAATTCCACAAGTTGTGTGGTCTTGTGTGTCACTTTCTATAACCTGGCTCTTCCCTGTTCCAATTTCAAACTCTTAGGGGGATCAACTAATGTGATGACTGCTACATACAAATTTTTTTTAGAGGCCTGCTACACATACAAGTCTTTTTGACTTACAAGTCTTACAAGTTGTTACACATATTGGCCTTTTAATGCGTTATTCAACAGTTTTCTGTTTTAAAAGCGCTACACTCACTATGTATTATGAACGACTCTTCCTCTTCTTTTTTCGATTTTCATGGTTTTTGAAATCAAGCTTTGAAATCGTTTTGAAGATAATGGAACTTCAAAAATACACCCAAATGATTACAAAAATACACTCAAACGATTACAGAAATATACCCAAAGAATTACAGAAATATACCAAACGGTGACAGGAATTCACCCAAACGATTATAGAAATACACCCAAAAGATTACAGAAATACACCCAAAGGATTACAAAACTACACCCAAAATTCGTTGAAGTACACCTTATGCATAATTCAGAACTTTTTCTCTTTCTCCTCCTCATCTTCTGCTGCTTCTTCTTCTTCAAAAACGATTTCAGAGCTTGATGTCAAAAAACAATGGAAATCGAGAATAACGAGAAAAGAAAACAGAGAGAAAAACACGTAAATGAAGAAGAAGAGGAAGACAATGAAGAAGAACGTGCAGTAAGAAGAAGAAGAAGGAGAAAGAGAAGGCAAGAAACGAAAGAAAAGAAAAAGAATAAGAAGAAGAGGAAGAAGAACGTGCCGCAAGACGAAGAAGAAGGAGAAAGAGAAGGCAAGAAACGAAAGAAAAGAAGAAAAAGACGAAGAGGAAGAAGAGATTCAAAGCGCGTTTTGAGCGTTAGTTTTAATTGAACTTGTAAGACTTACAAGCCTTAATCACTTGTATGCGAAGAATTTCTGTTTTTTTTTTATATAGTATCTCGACAAGACAATAACTAATTGGTGATGAATCAAAACTTTATTTAAGATTTATCATTGACTAATAAATTACTGAATGTATAAAACGAAATTCGAATCTACACACGAATTAATGAACTAACCACTAAACCAACCCGACTTGATTTATCACGTACAATTTTATGTTTAATGTTTCGCACTTCAATTTGAATTTGCTATTGCCATTCCAACGCTGACACACCACATAATCAAACACAATGGGCCTCTTCCGCTCCTCCTCCATTCATTCCATCAAAAAGAGATTATGTTATTTTTCATGTAATACAAAACTTTTATTCTATAATTATGGATAATAGAGCTCATTCACTAATAATAAAAGAGATAGAGTAATGCATTATTACATAACTTACTGATATATATATACAAAGACAGTTATGCTACAATTATTATTTAAGTACTGAATAACTTATCTAGAGTTAGATGTTAATCTGAGTTTGTTAGTTATAATTAAAAATTAGTTATATTTTTAGTTGTGTATATAAATGCCATTGTATAATTGAATTGAGTGTGATTCATCATTAATTCCATTATCTTATTTCTAATTCTGCATATTTTAAGTATTCTCTCTCAACTCTTCTCATTCACCTTCACAAATTCTGCACTCAAAACATGAGTTTTCACAACAATCATTGATAATCATTTATTTATTTTATTATATTTAACTATAATTTAATTTATAAAAAAGTTACTCTTTTATTAAACAATTGTTCCGATTTCCTTCTGAAATTAAGGTTTAAATAAAAAATAAGACAATTTATCCTTTAATTTTTAAAAAATACTAGAATAATTGTTTTTAATTTCATATTATACGTAAGAATTACACACGATAAAATGGGGAGCAATGCTAGGGAATCAAAAGGGGATTAGCCAAAAAACCAGTCAAAATATTTTTGGTGAATCCAAAATTTATACGAGTTAATATATATGGATGTTTCTTCTGATAAGTATCAGAATGTTTATTTTTCATACTAAATAGATGTTTTTTTATATATTTTTCGAATTTTTTTGTATTGTAAATATGAATGTGTCTATTTCTTTAAAAATTTTATATTTTTTTTAAATTTTATAAATAATTACTTATTTTTGCTAAAATATAATTAAATATTTCTTTTGTTAAGTATTAGGATGTTTTTTTTCGTATTAAATGAATGTTTTTTTTTTATATTTTTTGATAAAACTGTCCTCGAGTATTGCTTTCACGGCCTACCAAGGTACGTTTTCACAACACCAACACGAGGGGCCAAATCGTCAGCGGGTCGAATCGTTGCGTTGTGTATGGAGATTCCGGTATTTTGGTTGGGATCAGTTCTGCCTTGTGCGGTAATTGAGTTGAATTGGCCGGTCATAGGGAGGCGGGGGAAGATGTTGCAATTTTGGAAGACTACGGCGGCGTTACCGAAAATAAAATCAATGGTGCCATAAATGTGGCAGTCATGTGAGAGAGAGCTTTGTTCAACCTTGCTTGGTCCTGCTTTGTTTCGAAATGTTATGTTCACTGCTACAAAATAGAAGTGGAAGCCATGGAGGAGTGGGTTGCGGTGGGGAGGCGGAGAGAGCTTAATGGTAAAAGAGAGAGAGGTTTGTGTGTGTGATTGTTAGAGGTGGGTAGGTTAATGTGAGAGAGAAGAGGAAGGTTTTTATAGGTTTCAATTAGGTTTAGTTAATGAATTTTAAATTTTTTAAATTTTGAATTTAAAAAATTTAAAATTAATTATTAATATAAATTAATGTGGTTTTGTTTAGTTTTTGGCCGGTAACCTTTTGGTTCCAAATACTTTTCCTAAAATGGGATGTACATATATAACTCTCTTATAAGTTTTATTATGTCATCATCTTCTTTGTGGTTAGAAGATAATATTGTAAATTATACACACACAAATACACTCGTATGTGCACGCACATATACACACATATATACACTCAAATTTAAAACTAATTCATAAATTTATATACTTATTGGATTAAATATAATCTTCTAATAAAATTATGAATTAATATGATATACAATACAAAAAGAGTTCGACATATTTATATTTAGTGGAAAGCATGAGCGCATAATTAAGCATATTGTGTTGCTCGCTTAGCTTTGATTAGTGGATAGCACACGCAACTTATCATGGGCATCATTTCAGGAAGGATCATAAGTTAATAATCAAAGCAGATCCAATCTAAGAAATATGTAATAAAAATTAGCATCGTACAATTGTATTCATAAAAATAACAAAGGTTATTGTCATATATAGTAGAATCCATCAATTAGAATGTTACCCCTGTGGCCTTAACCATCTTAATATAAATGCATACCCACAATTTCACACGTGTCATCATGATCGAATCTGTGACATTTTTAATTTGTTTTTGATGTGTTCATCAATGAGTATATGCTTATAGAAGCATATATGTCAGAGTTTTATTTTGGTAAACATATCAATGAGTTAACAACTTTTGGGAGTATTCTTTGGAGAATAAAAAAGGAGAAATAAAGCTGCATATATGCATGCACTCGGAAATTCAAATCCTGCTATATATATATATATATTGTTCGGTACCTGATGTTGTCGGGTACTCGACGGATCAGGTTGTGTCGGGAAAAAAGAGGTGATCCTAGGACGACCTTGAACGGATCCTCGGACTCAGGTGGGAGACTGGCGAAGCCGGCGGTTGGACTGTCAAAAAGGGATGATGGCCACCTGCAAGGACACTTCAACGCTTAAGTCAGTATTCGTACGATAGGATAGCTAAATTAAGTAAAATGATGTGTACTTTGGGGGAGCGCTGACCTCCCCTTATATACTATGTTAGGCGGTCCCAAAGATAACCTAACCCACTAGTCAGGATGCTCGTGAGCTGTCCCTGTCCACGCTAATCGTCCCGGACTTCGGGTTGGGACTTCGAATGTTGTCCCAAAAAAACGACCCGACCAGTTTGCTAGGAGTGATGCCGGTTCGCACAGGTGGTGAAGCCGGACGTCGTTCGGGTCGGGTGCTGGAGACCGACTCGTTGGTTTTTCCTGGTGAGGGATGGCTTGAGCTTGGGTCAGAGGTGGCGGCCCGACCCAGCGGCTAGTTAATTAGACTGGACCTGGTCCTTAACATATATATTGAAGAATATTTAATTTATTTTTTTATTAGTATAGATGAACCCTCACCACAAATCTAGATTAATGGAATCTAGCAAAAGTTTCGTTGACAACAAAGCATGATTAGCTAGAAGCTTGTTTTCCTTTAAGACAGAAATCATCAAGTGACTAAGAAAAGTACATAGAATGAGTTTATTAATAATTATTATAGCAATTATATGCATTATTGAAGTATGTGATTCTGAATAAAGCTTCCATTTGGGCTTACAAGGCAAATGGGACATATCATTATATCATAGCTTCTCGCAGGTTAAAAAAATTGCATGATATAGTCATATGTTTATGTTCATTAAATATAAATAAAATGATATAATACACATATAGTTCTATCATATAAAAATAATTCACATAAAATGATATATATATTCACCCTATTTTCAAACCGGCCCCACCCGTACAAACTACTAATGATCATCATTCTTGATTTTATGTAACTACCATATCAATTCTTGTGGAGGAGAGGAGCATGACATGCATATATAGTAAAAGTTGAAGTAGCAGATGGAATGAAATATAAAAAATGAGATAAAATGGATAAATATGTGTGTATGTAAAAGTAGTCAATCATGGTGCTTATATGTATTGATATACGGACACTTTGTTGAGTTATCGTATCTATGTATGAGACACATTTTGGATATGACACTCATTAACACTCATTCAACAAATGTATTTATTGTGTTTAACCGTGTCTTAATAAAAATATAAAAAAAATTTTGAATATCTTTAAACATATATCCTTAAATATCATCATATGTAAGCATATCTAACTTTATTTTTAATATGTATTTTTAAAATAAATTTAAAAATAATATATATTATTATTTATTAAAATAAATTTTTTTTATATAATTAAATAAAATATTAAAAATAATTAAAAATTAATTTATATTTTAATATTAATAAAATATCAAAACATTATTATGATTTATTTAAAAATATTTTATATTTTATATATATATATATATATATATATATATATATATATATATATATATATATATATATATATATATATATTCTCATCTCTAATAAAAATTTAAAATTTACGTGTTGATCTTGTGTTTCTGTCAGTACATCATAGATAACCACAAAAAGAAACTATGATAATTATGTGGGGACTACCAGGGACTATTGTAATGACGAAGCACTTGCAATAAAATTTTATGGTTAAAAGAAAAAAAGAAAAAAAAAAAAAAAGCAAATATCACTTTGGTGAGCACAAAGGCAAAGGAGATTAGAACCGCTTGTAGTTATTTTAAAGTCATGGATGATATCATTATTCTTCGTGAGTCCACCATATAAATATGATGATGATAAGATACCACTCCCACAAGGCCATAGATATATACTTTATTGATCACTAATGTTATGGATCGGACTCTAAGCTTGCTTCCCCTTTTCGGCTTTTCCCCAGTCCCTTTCTTTGGAACATATAAATATTTTTCAGGTTGCATTTGGACCAAGTAATTCAACATGATAAGTTAACTTCTCTCCTCTCTGGCCGTCCAAAAAAAAAAAGTATATATGTGTGATCACTTTAATAGTTTAATTAGCATTATCTGCTCATGATGTCAAACTTACGGAATAATGCAAATAAATTTAAGGCCAAATGCCACCATTTCTTCAATTACTAATACCTCAAAAAATGTGTGTGATGGAAAATTTAATGATAGATTTTATTCAATTAAAAAAAAAACATTAAATAATTGATCATAACAATCGTATGATTAGTCACCAAAAAAAAAAAATCGTATGATTGGATAACACAGTCTACAACTTAAGTGCATAATGACCATTGAGCCCTTCTATTTTATTTCAGTACTAAATTTATGCATATTAAGTACTACTTTTTTTTTTTTTGTTCTTATGTTAAGTACTAAGCTTTGTCCTTATACTATTAATATACAGGGTAAAGTATATTTTTTACTCTTAAAGTTTGGTAAAAATTTTAAAAATATTTCTAAATTTTATTTTGTTTAAATAATATCCCAAAAATTTTCGATTTGCATCAAATATATCCTCGACGGCTAAATTTTTAAAAATTTTAAGACCAATCTAACAATAATACATGAAAATTATGCTTGATTTGCTTGTGTTAAGGGTTGTTCTTATGAAATTGTTATTGAATCGGTGTTAAATTTTTTGAAAAATTAGCTGTCAGGTGTATATTTGATGCAAATCAAAAACTTTTGGGACAAAATTAAAACAAAATAAAACTTATGAATATTTTTAAAACTTTTTTCAAACTTTAAAAACTAAAAGTATACTTTATCCTAATATATATTAAGTACTACTTGGATTATATATTAGTATAAGGACAAAGCTAAGTAAGGTTTATTTTTTTCTACAGGTACAGATATAGTGGCCGGTAATGAATAATATTAGAAAAAAGTTCAAGGCTAAATTAATTGGTAGCAAGTTGCATATCCCACATTGGAAGAGAAGAATGCATCACCAAAAAACAAATAATCAGTTTTTTTATATATAACACTATATAGGTCTGCATTATTTATTGTTTATTAACATAAAGTTTACTACTTATATTTCCCATGTTGCTTGGCAGGTCAACGATCTCCTCCAATAAGTTTGGACTGCATATGCAAACTTGTTAAGGATGATTTATTGACAACCGCTGCACCATTTGTGAATAACACAGTATGATGCCAATGACACTATCATCTAGCAGCTATGGCACTCACAAGACTGGGATCCGGCAAGTCGTTACCCACAATCGCCGAGATGCTTGGGGTAAACTAGTCAACTTTTAAGCAAATCACTTGGCAATTTTTGGAGTCAATGGAGGAAAGGGCGAGTCGCCGCCTTCGCCTTGGTCCTCATCCGAAGCCGAGATGTACACAATAAAATCCAAGTTTGGGAGAATGCAAGGCCTCCCTAATTGCTGCTGTGCAATCGATGCAACTCACATTATCCCGTGTTTATCTGCACTTGGGAGAAACACTAATAGGTGGCTTCATCAGAACAATAAACATAGCATGGTTTTAATTTGCAGGCTGACATGAGGTTTATGGAGAATTGGAGATATCCACTGGCTGGCAGCTATAATACAAGATTGGTTAGAGTTTGAGGAATCATATTACAAACGCTGCGATGAAGGAAAGAAGTTGAAGCTATCATCTGAATGTGGTTTATCCTCAGACTATGAGTAGAAATCCACAAACTACAAAAGTTAATAATTCTTGTTCACCATTGAATTATGTTAAATTATCTTTCACCATTCAAGCTTATCAAATTTAAAAAAATATAGACATCACATTAGTTTCCATATTCTTTATGTTTAGTTTGTTAGAATAATCATAGTAACACCAAGCAAAATAGAAGACACGTTCATATACAACACAGGTTGCTATATCAGCAAAAGTTATAATTAGCAACGAACTTTAATAGCTCCATCAACACAGTCCCTAATCCTTAAGCAGATCTATTGTTTATCAAGTTTCACCTATCCGATCCTTGTCCAAGTGCTTCCAAGTTGCAACTCCAATTAACCTCAAAAAGGATAAGTCATGTAGACAGAAAATACATCTGTAAATCTCTAAAATCAGTGAAATAGAGTAACATTCTCTGCAGAGTCTCCAAAAGACTTGATGGTAGCAGCATAGGCTCACCAATATGTCCTTGTAGTGCTTCGTGTCCCCTAACTCTGCTTCATTTACCCTCACACTCTCCCAACTAAATCCTGCAATGCTGAATGGAAGAAACAAATCACTCTCAGTTCCTTTGAAAGAATGCTTGGACTTAACCGAAAGAATTTACTTTCTATGCACAGTCAATATAAAACTGTTTTACACTGAGAATGTAACTGGATTTTACAATGTCAGTTCATGAAAAGTAAACTCATAAGTAGAAGCTGATAAATATCCAACCTTACCATTGTCATTAAGTCCATTAATAGATACTATCTCTTATTATGGATTGATAATACAAATGCTTCCGACCATTTCAGCTTCTCAGATTCAGCCACAACAGAATCATCCACTGAAGGGCTCCAGAAGCCGCCAGGACCAGAAAGAACCCAGGTTACTTTCTCTGGTGGTGGTGGTAAGTTATGAATATAAGATCTGTTGTCCTTCCCCGAACCAAATTTGTTTGGAGAATCAGATTTTTCAGCATGCTTCGTAGAAGAAAAAAACAAAAATGAAATTCAGTTAGAGCAGTGAATCAGTAGCCATTTCTCGTTCGGTTTTGAAACTCACCATAGATGGAAAAGAACATCTCAATGGTTCTGGAGTGGCTTTATGTTGCATAACCCTGCGGTAAGTAGTGAAACCACAATCACTTTGATTTGCAGCGGATTTCATCAGTGACTGAAAAGAAAGCATAGATTGTTAGGTACTGAATTTTTGATGGCACTGCATGTGCATAATAATAAGTGAGGAAGTTACATGAGCAAGTTTAGTTGGTGTTGGTGGCCCCTTGAGCGTATCTGTACATGCAGATGCAGTTTGACCTGATAAACATCTTTCTACGTTTCTCAAGGAACGGAATCGTTGCTTTTCAGTGCCAGTCCCAGACTGCATAAACAAGTTTTCGAAACATGAGAATTTGAAATGGCAGAAATGTAATTGAAGAATAGAGAAGAAGGAGAAGGAGTAACCGTGTTTTGATGATGAGAGATGACGTGAAATTCGGTTGTTTGTGGTTCGAGTAGGTATCTCTGGACAGCGACGAGGGAACGGAATTTCTTTCCGGTGCCAGGCTCATGGTAATACTGATCAAGAAGAAATCAAATCAAATCTGAGAAAGGGATATGAATGGAAGAAGAAGAAGAAGGGAAGGTACCTTGTCAACTATTGTAGGGTTAGCGAGACGGGGCTTTCGCTCGATAATCCAACCTTGAGGAAGAGTGAATGGATGTTGATATTGCCGTGGTGAGAAGCACACTATCTGCATTTCCATTTCCCTCTTCTCTTCATCTTCTTCTTCTTCTTCTGCGAGTACGTTCCGCCTTTTCCGTAAGGACTTACGGGTCGCCATCGCCATGCTGTTGTGCTCTGCCGTGGCGGTAACTCTCTCACTCACGCATTTTAGCTGCCTCACACCAAATGGGCCCAATCTCATCTTTTTCTACGACCCAAATTAATCAGCCCAACTCCAGTCCAAAAAGCAATTAGCCCAACTAAAAAAAAATCATTCTTCAGACACTCGTTTAACAAGAGAAATAATCCCCGTTCATCATCCTTGCTGTCAACTAGGGGTGTACATAGCCCGGCCCAAAGATTCGACTCGGCCCCGAACACTTTAAGGGCTAATTTAGTGTGATTTCATTGTGTTTAGGATCGGATAAGGGTCTCAAAAATAGACCCGGTCATTATTTCGGGTTAGATCACACGAACTCGACCCGGTGGCCCGGTCATCATACACAATTAATATTTTGTGTTATTAGTGATGGATGATAGTTATTCTTATGTGGAATTTAAATATTGTAAACTTTAATATTTTGTGTTATTAGTCATTATAAGATTATAAGTTAATGTTTTATGTTTAAAATGCATAAGACTTTAGAATAATATTACGTTATTTGTATTGATTTAAATATTTGGTGTTATTAGACAATATTAGTATTGATTAGGTTATGCTTTAATTTTAGAAAATGGTTGGTTCTTGTTATATTTTTTTAAGTGAATTTTATTATGTGAATTGTGAAATAATGGTTGGAGATTAGGCAATTTTTATATGTTAAAGACTCGGTTTTCACCCGACCCGAAAGTACATAGATTTCATCGAATCTAAAATCGAGTTAGGGTTTAAAAATTAGGCCTGATCTATATTTCGGTCGAGTCTAAATTAAGACAAATCCGATGTGACCTGACCCATGTACACCCTTGCTGTCAACTTGAGGCGTGTCACCCCTACTGTCAACTTGAGGCGTGTCCAACTCATTCGTTACGCCAATGACCAAACTACACGCCATTCCATATTTTCCCATTACTACTCTTCACAGCATCATTGGTCTCTTCTAATTAAAAAAATAAAAAATAAAAAGAGCATTATCCTGATTTATCATAAGCTTTTCTTAAACTATATATACGTTAAATGTGAACGATTTGATTATTCTAGAAAATCAAAAAGTGAAGATAATAGAAATTAACAGTAGAATGTAGAAATATATAAACATGACATATTTATTTGAACATGAAATGATACAAATTCATTATAAAGCAAGACACAGAAACTCTGAAAGATCGAGAGGTGCGATTCATTCTAGTTTCTAGATTGGTATACTGACGCACAATAGAATTATTTGTTATTACGTTTTAGGTTAAAACTCAGGTACAGTCGACTTTACGTAAAGTTGATAATTAAGAGTCGTTAGATAATTTAATTGATTTGGCTAAATTTTCATCTAACGGCTCTCAGCTATCAACTTCACGTGAAATCGACTGTATCTGAATTTTCACCTATTTTTTATGCATTGGATTGGATGCAAGACTTATATGTGAAAATGAGAAATAAATTTACACACATACGCGCACCGTGGATAGACCGCGTTGTTTAACTGAATCCACTATTTCATTAATTACCATGATACCCTCCCTGGTAAGAAAAGTATGTGATGTGTACACACATAACATCAGAATGTAGAAGAATATGTATGCATATAATGTTGGTGTTTATACATTATTGTCCGTGTTTAATGTCTAGTCTTTAGTCTTGCAAGGAAGCTTCTATAATTACACAGCTAGCGTATGTAGTATGTATTTTACTTGCTGGTTAATTATCTATCCGCTCCCACTGCCATATCACTCATCTACTTTTCAGACATTCTCATACTCTATATTTTTAATATACAAGACAAAAGTGAAGATAATAATACATCTTCAATATAATATAAGAGAAATGTTAAAAGGCTATTGAATTTTGTGATTTATAACGATCAATTAGTTATTATTATTATTTTTAATAGTATAAAATTTTATCTAATAATATAAAATTATTTATTTTTTTATTAATTAAATATTAATTAAATTTTAATAAAAATACTGAGTTCTAGACTTTGGTACAGTTTAATACTTGCATAAAAGGATAAATCATAAACGAAAAGAGTAGAACAAGAAATGAGTCAGATATATATTATATGCACACTCAGCGTTAAGAATTCTTGTCAAGTTCTAGAATAGAATAATGTGGGACCACTTGGATTGCATCAAGTTACATGACTTTACTTTGTAACTTCAGCTTCATTCTTAATTTGTCAACATATGAACACCCCAATCAATACGCGGTCACGGAAACTCAACTCGATACATTTATATATACAAATATAGCCACTGGGAAATTTCCTTTCACCTCTCAACTTGGTTTATATTTACATCAACTGCCACCGCCTTTCATTACTTAGTCACAAAGGAAAATTAAATGCAAGGGCAATTCCGTCACTTTATCTGCGTAGTTTACAAAGCCTTGTAAGTTGTATATGTATACTACATAGTAGTTACATGCACCTAGCAAGCTTCTTCCTTATATATATCAATCATAGTACTTCTGCATACAAATTCTGAATAAAAGCAAAAATATGAAGAGAGGAAGAGAGCAGATAGAGGTGGATAATTGTTTGACGCTACTAAGCAAAGTTGGAGAAAGCGATAAGATTAGTTCAGTGAAGGGTAAAGAGTTAATGATAGATGATGGTGCTTTTAAGTGCAAGACATGCGAAAGAAGCTTCACTTCTTTTCAAGCACTTGGAGGCCATAGAGCGAGCCACAAGAAGCCCAAGCTCATGGTTTTGGGCCTATCATGCCATGATCACCACTTACGGGGACCCAACACTAAGCCCAGGATGCACCCATGCCCGATTTGTGGGGTTGAGTTTTCAATTGGACAAGCCCTTGGAGGACACATGAGAAAGCATAGGGTTGCCACCGCTAAAGATGATGAGGGTGATGGTAATGATCATCATAATAAGAGGTTAAATCTGTGCTTGGATTTGAACTTGACGCCATTTGAGAATGATCTTATTAAGCTCGGCCTCATGAGGAGGATTCCTCTTCTTTCATTTCATTGACAATTTTATAACCATATTATATTTGCTAGAAGACGATATATTTTTGTCCTTACATTGTCTATTTTTGTGTAATTAATTAACTATGCTTGTCCCACTCACATATACATGATACGGTCATTGTTTTTTTTTTTTTTTTTAAACTTTATTCTTGGTTCATATCATGTTTTCCCTGATGGTTGCAAGTATACATATTTTTCTTGTTGGTAATGTTAAAGACACAAAATATATATATATATATATATATATATATATATATATATATATATATATATATATATATATATATTAAATAAAATAAATTTTAATTATTTTTAATTAATTTTTTTTATTATTAAACATTTCTGTTTTCTTTTATTTACTGCATATAGTGTTAGTGGTTATTCATATACCATGTACATATATCTATTTTGTAATTTTTGTTGATCTGATAATCCATTTTAAGTATCCGAAAGTTGATTTTATGTTTAGTGCATATATATAAAATTTTGATATCCTATTGTTAAGTGCATTAAATAACGTAACATTATATTAATAAAAAAAATTATCTTTTATATTTTATATAATAAGTACATCTATATAAAATATACACACATGTCAAGCTTAATATTGCGAGTTATAAAAACAGTAAGGATACGAGAAATACTAAAGAATTAGTATAATTTATTGTTTTACTAGTATTTAGTCAGTAAAATTTAAAAATATAAACTAAAAATATATTATTAAATTATTAAATTAAAAGAATTAAATTAATAACTAAAAATACTGGTAAAAAATAATAAATTTTATGCCTGCAACTTTTCTCTAAACGCATACATCACGGGCTTGATAATATTTGATTTAATCGATTCTCTTTAACTAAGCCAGCCTGCATAGCAATTAGCGGACATTCAATGTGTAACTTCGTTGTCCACGCGATTACATGAATGAACTTACAAATCAATAAGCCAGCTCAAATTAGTGGGCTATGTTGTAAAATAAATAAAAGATATACTAAATATAAAATAAAAATGTATAAATAGAAGACTCTAGTATTAATATAATTAGCTCAATAATGATATATATATATATATATATATATATATAGAAAAAAGTATTTAGTAAATTAAAAATAAAGAGAGAGAATTGTTTTTGTTTATTGTTATTGTGTCAAAAGTTTAAGTCCATTCTTCTATTTATACAAGTTCAAGGGTTCACTTTTTCAAAGGTTAGAAAATATGCACCGCACATTCTTTAATGTTTGTACTTTCCAATAGTACTTGAATGGAAGAAAGAATAATGCTGAGTAGACATTGAATGGATATGGACATCCATATCGTAACACTCCCCCTTGGATGTCCATTTAGGATTATGCCTCGTTAAAATCTTACTAAAGAAAAATCCAGTGAGAAAAAACCTTAGTGAA
Source organism: Arachis hypogaea (assembly GCF_003086295.3). Classification (NCBI taxonomy): domain Eukaryota; kingdom Viridiplantae; phylum Streptophyta; class Magnoliopsida; order Fabales; family Fabaceae; genus Arachis; species Arachis hypogaea. Next base: position 3,509,582 of record NC_092053.1, on the reverse strand, counting down.
GGAAAAATAGTACAATATCCTTTAGTGATGGGGACTGTCTCATTAAAAACCTTGTCAAGAAAAACATAATGGGAAAAAACCTGACCAAGGGAAAAAGAGTACAGTCTCCCCCTCTTGCCGACATCATTTAATGTCTCGAAATCGGTGCATCCCAATCTCATGTACCAATCTTCCAAAGGAGGATTTTGGGAGTGACTTTCTTAATAAATCTGCCAGATTGTCACTTGAGCGGATCTGTTGGACATCAATTGTCCCTTGATTATGAAGATCGTGAGTGAAAAAAAATTTGGGAGAAATATACTTTGTTCTATCACATTTGATGTATCCATCCTTAAGTTGAGCAATGCATGCTGTATTATCTTCAAACAGGACAGTTGGAGCTATCTTATGATCAATCAGTCCACATGATGACAGAATATATTGAATCAGACTCTTCAGCCAAAAACACTCGCGACTGGCTTCATGAATCGCCAGTATTTCAGCATGATTAGAGGAGGTTGCTGCTATCGTCTGTTTCGTGGACCTCCATGATATAGTTGTACCACCATATGTGAACAGGTATCCTGTTTGAGATCTCCCTTTATGTGGATCAGACAAGTATCCGGCATCTGCATAGCCAACTAGTTGTGACTTGGATCCATAGGGATAAAACAATCACATATCAACCGTTCTATGAAGATATCGAAAGATTTGCTTGATTCCACTCCAATATCTTCTGGTTGGAGAGGAACTATACCTCGCTAGTAAATTCACCGCAAATGATATATCAGGTCGTGTATTATTAGCAAGATACATTAGCGCTTCAATGGCACTAAGATATGGTACTTCACGACCAATGATATCTTCATTTTCTTCTTTAGGACGGAATTGATCCTTTTCCACATCCAAAGACCTTACGATCATTGGGGTACTCAAAAGATGTGACTTATCCATATAAAATCTTTTCAAGATCTTTTCTGTGTATGTTGTTTGATGAATAAAGATCCCATTTTTTATATGCTCGATCTGCAGGCCGAGACAAAATTTAGTCCTTCCAAGATCTTTCATCTCAAACTCTTCTTTTTGAGTTTTTATAATTGTTGGAATCTCTTCAGGAGTCCCAATGATATTTAAATCATCAACGTACACAGCAATAATAATAAATCCAGATGTAGTTTTCTTTATGAAAACACATGGACAGATATAATCATTCTTGAATCCATTTTTGGCCAGATACTCAGTAAGACGATTCTACCACATTCGTCCAGATTGCTTCAAACCATATAAAGATCTTTGCAATTTGATTGAGTATAACCCTTGCGAATATTCATTGGATGGTTTAGATATCTTTAGTCCTTCAGGAACTTTCATATAGATATCCCGATCTAATGAGCCGTATAAGTAGGCTGTTACCACATCCATTAAATGCATATGCAGTTTATGATATGCAGATAAACTGACCAAATAACGCAATGTTATCGCATCCACTACAGGGGAATACGTTTCTTCATAATCTATACCGGGCCTTTGTGAAAAACCTTGTGCCACAAGTCGGGCTTTATAGCGCACAACTTCATTTTTCTCATTTCATTTTCTCACAAATACCCATCGGTATTCAACAGGTTTTACATCTTCAGGTGTACGGACTACAGGTCAAAAAACTTCACGTTTTGCAAGTGAGTCTAATGCAGCCTTCATGGCTGCTTCCTATTTTTGCCAATCATTTCTTTGTCGACATTCTTCGACTGATCTTGGCTCAAGATCCTTACTTTCATGCATGATATTTAATGCCACATTATATGCAAATATTTTATTGACAATTGTCTTATTTCGGTCCCATTTCTCTCCTGTAAAGACATAATTTATCGAGATCTCGTCATTTTCACAATTTTCAGGTACCTGAACGTCTTCTGGCGTTAAAATTATATCAGAACTTTGGACAACTGCAGGTGTCTCTACTATGTCTTTTTCAACAGGAATAGTATTAACCTCTTTTCTCTTTCGAGGATTTTTGTCTTTGGAACCGACAGGCCTGCCACGCTTCTGGCGTAAATTTGCTTCAGTGGCTACTTGTCCTACTGGGACATTAATTCGAATAGGGGCATTTTCCACTGGTATATAAGATTTGGTTATCCTCTTTGTATCGGAAAATGTATCAGGAAATTCATTTGTTATTCTTTGCAAATGTATAATCTTTTGAATTTCTAGTTCACATTGCCCTGATCGAGGATCTAAATGCATCAAGGATGATGCATTCCAATTAAGTTCCTTTTCAGGAAGCTTATTCTCTCCCCCTAATGTTGGAAATTTTGATTCATCAAAATGACAATCCGCAAACCGGGCTTTAAATACATATCCAGTTTGTATCTCAAGATACCTCACTATAGAGGGAGAATCATATCCAACATATATTCCCAATTTTCTTTGGGGTCCTATTTTGGTGCGATTAGGTGGTGCAATGGGAACATATATCGCACACCCAAATATTCTTAAATGGGAGACATTTGGCTGCTGGCCAAAAGCTAATTGCATAGGAGAGAACTGATGGTAACTCGTTGGCCTCAAACGAATAAGTGCTGCAGCATGTAAAATAGCATGCCCCCAAACTGAGGTTGAGAGATTTGTTCTCATAAGTAAGGGTCTAGCAATTAATTGGAGGCGTTTAATAAGTGATTCTGCTAACCCATTTTGTGTGTGAACATAAGCTACTGGATGTTCAACACTTATTCCATTAGCCATACAATAAGCATCAAAAGCTTGGGAAGTAAATTCACCAGCATTATCAAGACGAATTGCTTTGATTGGATTTTCTGGAAATTGTGTTTTTAATCGAATAATTTGAGCCAGTAATCTCGCAAACGCCAGGTTGCGAGAAGATAATAAGCACACATGTGACCATCTCGAAGATGCGTCTATCAGGACCATAAAATATCTAAAAGATCCACATGGTGGATGAATAGGTCGACATATATCACCTTGAATTCTTTCTAGGAATTCAGGGGACTCAAATCCAATCTTTACTGGTGATGGCCTTAAAATTAACTTTCCCTGAGAACATGCAGCACAACAAAATTCACTAGATTTAAGAATCTTCTGATTCTTTAGTGAATGTCCATGAGAGTTTTCAATAATTCTCCTCATCATGGTTGTTCCCGGATGACCCAATCTATCATGCCAAGTTATGAATTCATTTGGGCTAGTAAACTTCTGGTTTACAATGGCATGTGATTCAATTGCACTAATTTTGGTATAATACAATCCAGATGAAAGTGAGGGTAACTTTTCTAATATAACCTTTTTATTTAAATCATGAGTTGTGATACATAAATACTCATGATTTTTCTCATTCATTGTCTCAACATGATATCCATTTCGGCGAATATCTTTGAAACTCAACAAGTTCCTCAGGGACTTGGTAGATAATAGTGCATTATTTATTATAAATTTTGTTCTTTCAGGAAACAAAATTATAGCTCTTCCGGAGCCTTCTATCACATTGCCTGAGCCAATGATAGTATTAACATATTCCTCTTTTGGCACAAGATGGGTAAAATATATATCACTTTTGAGAATGGTGTGCGAACTTGCACTATCCGCAAGGCATACATCTTGATTATATATCCTTGCCATTTTCTTCAAAGACAAATAATAATAACATGAGTAGTATGCATAGTTAAATTGAATACTTGATCGGAATTATTTTTCTAAAAAATACTGTACATAAAAATAATGTCATATACTAAAATTTTATTTTAAAACATGACACATTTAATGATTTCAAAATTCATAAAAATTAATATTTCATTATTTATATACATCACATTTGAAACTTAAATACATAGGAAATAAAACTTAACAATAAGTTCTTTACATTATTTATTTACATGAATGCTTAACAATCTCTCACATTAAATTATTCCATCATTGATCAAATAACCAATATTTCCTTCAAGATCCTCAAAGAAATCAGATACATCATAATGAGTGGTGGAATTTTCAGCATCATTTGAAACGAAATTCGACTATTTTCCTTTGTCGTCCTTTTTCAAAGATGCCTGGTAAAGATCGACTAGGTGCCTTGGGGTACAGCAGGTACGTGACCAATGGCCCTTTCCACCACAACGGAAACACTTATCCTCTGTTGATTTATTATGCCCGATATTTCTTTCTTTATCCCACTTCTGATGAGATCCTCTCTTTTGAATATAATTCATTTTCCTTCCATAATTTTTCTTGTTGTTAAAACCTTGTCATTTACCTCTTCTAGGGTAATGATTTGCCGCATTTACTTCAAGAAATGGGGCGGCGCCAGCTGGGCACGCTTCATGATTTTTCAAGAGTAACTCATTGTTGCGTTTAGCAACAAGAAGGCCAGAAATTAATTCAGAATATTTTTAAATCATTTTTCTCGATACTGCTGCTGCAGGGGCACATTCGAGGCATGGAAGGTTGAGAAAGTTTTCTCCAACATATCATGATCAGTTATCTTTTCCCCACATAATTCCATTCGTGAGGTGATTCGAAACATTGCAGAATTATATTCATTTATAGATTTAAAATCCTGCAGACGCAAGTGCGTCCATTCATATCGGGCTTGAGGAAGTATTACCGTTTTTTTATGATTATACCTTTCTTCAAGATCTTTCCAAAGATCTGCACGATCTTTTAATGTGAGATATTCATTTTTCAATCCTTCGTCAAGATGACGACGAAGAAAAATCATGGCTTTGGCTTTATCCTTCTGGGATGCATTATTTTCAGTCTTAATGATATCTCCAAGATCCATTGAATCAAGATGAATTTCAGCATCTAGTATCCATGATAAATAATTGTTTCCAGATATATCAAGAGCATTGAATTCAAGATGAAAGAGTTTCGACATAATGAAAAATTGTTACCTGAATCTTCTTAAAAATTTGATCAGAGTCTCGTGCTGATAACGTGTTGTAAAATAAATAAAAGATATACTAAATATAAAATAAAAATGTATAAATAGAAGACTGTAGTATTAATATAATTAGCTCAATAATAATTTATATATATTATATGTTGTAATGTGTATATATATAAAGATAGAAAGAAGTATTTAGTAAATTAAAAGTAAAGAGAGAGAGAATTGCTTTTGTTTATTATTTCTGTGTCAAAAGCCTAAGCCCATTCCTCTATTTATACAAGTTCAAGGGTTCACTTTTTCAAAGGTTGGAAAATATGCACCGCACATTCTTTAATGTTTGTACTTTTTAATAGTACTTGAATGGAAGAAAGAATCTTTAATGTTTGTATTTTCTAATAGTACTTGAATGGAAGAAAGAATAATGCTGAGTAGACATTGAATGGATATGGACATCCATTTCGTAACAGGCGAGAGTTAATTTCTCCAGTTATAAGTTCCAAGATTTATCACTAAACAGTAAACACTAACCCAATAAAATTCACGAAACGAATAAGATAAGTAATTATTATGTTTTACGATGTAAATGCATAATAGTAACAATTAAACATAAAACTTCAGAAAAGGATACGATATCACGAATTCACGATAATAGTGTATAAGCATAGTGAATAGTTAAATTGACACAATTTAGTTAATATATTTTTGGAGAGATCGTGAACTATCTTGCATGTCGAGTCTCTTCGGGTTGTCGAATGAAATTTTAAAAGTTATACAATCTCTTACGAAGTTATTTTCCTGAAATAGCTTTTGAATTTAAAGAGCACCCCCCCCCCCCCTTAGTTTTAAGTAATATTTTAGAGCAATGCTAGGGGGCCAACAACTTTTGTGATTGGTAGCCATCAATGATGATCTAATGGTGTGAGATTGGTGTAAGATTTCATCCAATGACTCACCTTTCTCTACTGGCTACATGCTGGCCAAAATTCAACAAAACTGCTGGCCCCTAGACTTTGCCCCTAGACTTTTCCAATATTTTATGCATGATTTTCACCATAACAAAAATTTGGCAGAGTAGATATATGTGTCTGAAGAAAAAGTTAAATAAATAAAAAAGAAGACGACAACAAAACATCCACTTCATCTGAACTAGAACAAGAAATTAGTGTAATTTTTTCAAACTAAATTAGGTCAACATAGTCTGAAATCTTAAAGAATATCAGTGCAATTAACCACTCGAGAAAAAAATAAAAATAAAAAATAATGATCAATTATCATATCCCAGCCAAACAACTTAAGGAGCAATTACACAAACACATATCTAACTTTGGATTAATATAACTTCTTAACAAGTTGGAAACTATGAAAGAATGACCATAGGAGGCGCAAGACATGAATCATCATCATACAAATATTTTCACTCTTCTTGTTCTAGGATGATAGTGTTCTCTGTTCAACCACAGCACGCCGACTTTGGTGCCGCCTGCCCTGCCCCTGCTGCCTGATCTTGTTGGTTGATTTTGATTCCAGAAGGCTGTAACAAAAATACATCATTAGATATTCAGCTTTCTTGAGTGAGTTATTCAAACACAAACCTATCCTTGTATTCAAGGAAAGGGAAGTTCAACTGTTCAAATACCTCAGCCTTAGAGTCAGTGTCAGCAAGCCTTTGTTTTATATCTCTTGCAATTGAGAAGAAAACTTCCTCCACGTTTAGATTTGTCTTTGCACTCTGCAATAACAACAACAACAACAACAATAATAATAATAATAGGAAAAAAATTGAAAAAGAAAAATTCAGGAAGTATCAACATTCTCAAGTATGCATCAGTTTTACTTACAGTCTCAAAGAATTTGATTCCATACTCATCAGCTAGTGCTTGGCCCTTTGCAGTAGGCACAGCCTAAAAAAAGAAAGGCAAAAGTATGATCATAATTACGAAATTCTCAAATCTGATGTACATATGTATAAAAGAGAGATATAGAGGATCTTATATGTTACTTATTCCATTATTCACATCAAAGGAACTCATCCCTGGACACACCTTGCCCAAAAAACCCTAAAACAAACTGTTTCATTCACAAGAATCTCCTCAACATGGCTTCTCAATGGATATTGAGTTAAAGAATAAAAAACACTAGCTTCAACTGAAAGTGGTTAAGAAAGCACTTTGCAATGCGCATGGTGCAGGTGCAATGTGCAACCAAGAGTAGAACTTGCATAATTATAAAAGTTGCATTTGATGACAATAACAGCAAATTTCATAATCTTGTTTAGAATTAAATCTGCACCAAATTTGTTAGGTCCTATATACATTCTTTCTTTTTTTTTTTACCCCCATAAAAGAGAAAAGTCCAAGGTGTTTGCATACCCTTTTGCTTTCATCCATATCAGCTTTGTTCCCCACCAGTATTTTGTTAACATTGTCTGAAGCATGTTGCTCAATATTCCGAATCCAATTCCTGATATCTGAAATTAGCATCAAGTGGGTGAATACCAGATGATAAGGCTTTCAAGAGAAAAGCACATATATCAAAGCTGAGTCAACAGATGGGAACTTTACTGTTAAATGATGATTCATCTGTAACATCATAGACTAGCAATATGCCCATAGCACCACGATAGTAAGCTGATACAGGGAAGGTAAAAAAGGGTAAAGATGAATGGCAAAAAAGAAAAAAGGAAACAATTTCACTGTCAATGGAATTTACAAAGCCATGAAGAAAGAAAGATTTTATTCTTAGACTAACATCAGTGAGAAAGTACAATGCAACTGATAAACACTAAATATATATCAGTACATATTTCCTCTTCCCTACATATACGTTAATCTCTATTTTTCTCAGACCATATGTCCTCTACCTTTCAATCCTAAATCAAGAAGTTCCCTGAAAGGAAGAACCTCATTCTACCATTTGTGTCTCCCATACAAGTAACAAAAGGCAATAATAGTGTCTACATAACGATTATAAACTTTACCAGTTGTAATTGTTCGGAACCGTTCCTGACCAGCAGTATCCCAAATTTGGAGCTTGATCCGCTTGCCATCCAGCTCAATGGTTCTTATCTTAAAATCAATGCTGCATCACGAGGATGGGCCATGTGATTTTGGTAAAACTCATGGAAGTTGGAAAATAAAATTCTGTAGTTCAATTCCTAAATAATGAGAACTAACCCTATGGTTGTGATGAAACTAGTTGTGAAAGAACCATCTGAGAAACGCAGAAGAATGCAACTCTTTCCAACACCTACAAATAAGAATAGATGAAAAGTTTGTGGCAAAATAAGGAATTCACATGTCAAAGTGCGCATTTACCCTCCTGCAGTTTCACAATAATTCTTCTGTTTTAAGTCTACTGCAATACTCTATTCTTCCTATAGAGAACGTTAACAACTTAATAACATAGGGTTATCATTAAAGGAACTACGACATCTATCTTGGGTTATATCAAAAGCACAGAAAAAGGCCATTTATTCAGAGATTATGCAAGAAAACGCGTCTACCAAAAGCATCCATATCACTTGAGACCTAATTTGACAAGTGGTGTGTTTAAATTTAAAACCCCAATGTTTGAGAAGCTTAATTTATAAGAGTAAATACTTGAATTGGACATAAAAAACCAGTCCTCTAAAAAAACCCTTACATGAATTTGGTCCTTGGTCCTCCCTATTAACTAATCACTTTTAACAGCAAAAATTAACATTGAGAGATGAATTTGATATCAAAAACCTTTGGAGAACTAACTTGATATTGCAGATATTCTTTATTTAAGACTGCTTTTACTCTAATACTAATATAGCAAGAAGAAATCGCACAACATTATCAGGATAAGTCAGAAGGAATCTGCATCATACTAACATAACCAATGATTCAAAAGCTCGAACACTAGATCATGGAAAGATTAAACCAAGTTGAAAACTGAAAAGTACATACATTTTTACCACAAAATCCAAAAACAAAGCCTAGTCTAATAATTACAGAAAGAAATTAGCGACATTTTAGTTAAAACGGGATCATAACGTTATGTTGTGTAATTGTCTAGGAAAAATTAAAACGAACATTTCGAAGGCATTTCCGAGAAAAAACGAGAGATGAAAACGGCGGAAGAGGATGCACATACCACTGTCGCCGATCAAGAGAAGCTTTATGAGGTAATCGTAATCGGCACGAGCCCTTGCCGGTGGAGCAGCCATCAACTCTTTCAATCAATCCACCAAATTATGTCTGGAATCCCTTTCTGCATATGAATTAGTTTTCACGTAAATTCCTCAACTCAAAGAATAATAAAACGAAATGCAAGAGAGAGGAAGATACCAGATCCGAAGTGAGAAGAAGAAGAAATCAGGATAGAAAAGGGGATCTCCAAAGTTCAAAACTCTGAAGGACCGCAGCGCCCAGATTTAGAGATAAAAATTAAAAAGGGACACTGCTTAGTTATTTTGATGTTTTTAAAAAATGAAAATGAAAATATTTTACACGATAATAAAATAAAATAAAATCTAAGAAAAAATTGTGATTGACCAGAAGCGAAGTAACAACCTGGAGTTTATTATTTACAACCTTCAAGTTGGAAGCTACCCCGACTATGGTGGTTGGCTAAAGTGCGCACTTGTTGTATATATGCCTTATTAGGTGCGCATGCTAGCATACCATACCAAAAATCAATTATTATTATTATTATTATTTGGTAACAGCAAGCACATTCAATACAGCAAAGCCAAAAAGAAATAATAAAGCAGCGAATGTTACCAAATTGAAATAATTCCATTAAACATCAAAGGCTGTCTATATACTCCGTTTAGCTCGGAAATAGTCAAATTATTAAAAAAGGATAAAAAAGAAAAAGAATTCAACCCTAAAGTTGTTGGGTACATGTGGCGTTTGATGACTGGGAGTTTTTTTCTGTGCCTTGACATTGCCAGCTAGCTTTGCATATTTCTTAGTCATAGAGGCTAGAACCGTTAATTAACTGTCAATGCCTTTCATTATTTTAGTAATTCATTATTGTTGAATTTTTTATTTACTAATATTTCCTAAATAATTGTTATGGAGAACCATATTAAATCACATGATGATAAATTGATAATAAATTCAACGATTATTTGAGTTGAAGATAGTGTGGCAGTTGTAGCCACCATTTACAGTTTAGATTAATTCTGTGATTAAACATTGATTAAAAGGAATATGTTTATTGATTTATGAGATTGAGTTTTTTTTTTTTTTTTCTGATTTTTATTCATTCACAACAACCTTGAATCTAAACCACATAACTGAGAGAAATGGATACAAAAATGAGTAGATGAGTGAGGTCAAACGTAGGAAACATTCTTTGCCCAGACAAGGACCTAGTCTAGTTTAAGACCAATTACTTTTCTTTCACTTGAAGCATACGAAGAATTGGACAAAAATAAATAACTACCTCTTCTTTTTAGAACACAGAAATTATACTTGCTATTATTTTTTTGGATTTATTTGTCTTGTACACATATTAAGATTATAAATTAAAAAGTTTTTTATTAGAAATATAAAAAATTTAAATATGTACTTGTTTTATATTTATTAAAAAAATTAAAATTTTTCACTAACATTAAATTTATTATGTGTCATCCTAAGAGCACATACTAGTTAATAAAAATGGATCCTTTCCAATTTTTTTAACAATTGACAAGATATAGTGTGATTTTTTACTTTTGGTTCTTTAAGTGAGACCAAAAAATAAATAAGAGAGAAAAAATAATAAATGATTAGATTAAACACTAGATACCTTCCAGTGTTTTTTACTAGTTAATCGTAATACTAACACTTACGCATTTATGACTTTCTCATATAGAATCTATTCTTAACTTGTCGAGCCAAAAATACGGTGGAAACCCGAAAATAGTATTCATTTTTGTGGCAAACTTGGAAGCACTGGAAACTGAAAAGTAGAGATGGCTCAAAGAATAGGGACGAAGTTGTTCGTGAGCAGTTTGGTTTCTTCTCTCTTTCACCCAATTTCCTATGGTAATCTTAATAAACAAAGCTTTGAACATATTTGATTTCGCAGGATTATCGTTTTACACTACCAAAGACCAGTTGAAGAACTTGTTTTCTCCTTTCGGACAAGTTACCGAAGGTGTGTGTCCTCTACTCTCTTGCTCGCCATTTTTCTCTACCAGTCTCATCTAATGTGATGTTGCAGTGAATCTGGTGATGGATTCCAGAACTGGAAGGACCAAAGGATTTGGTTTTGTTTCCTACCAATCTGAAAACGAAGCACTCAAGGCTATCAAAGCCATGAATGGCCGGGTAATTCATTCCCTCTTCAAATCTTAACCAATTCATCTTGTGTATATCACTTTGCACCCACACTGTTTGATTAAATGCCGCACTGAATGTACATTAGACATCAATACAACATTTAGGTTTAACTCCAAAGTAGTTCTATTTTTACTTTAACTTTGTTATACTTTTTTGCTATATACATGATTTTAATTAATTGCCCTAATTCGTGTCAAATTTCTTCATGGTGCAGATAATTGCAGGAAGGATTATTTTCGTTGAACCAGCTAAAGACACTAGATGATCGTGGGATGTTAGAGGCTTGTATAAATTTTCCATTATATATTAGTTTGATAATCCTTTTGCATCAGATAGCTTTCAGGTGTTGAGTCAAACTTTTTTCTCGAGAATATGTGAATTTTCTAATTCAAATACCATAATACGCAAAATGGAGCTAATTATTCAAAATGTGCTTTGGCGGAAACATAAAACCACGAAGCATTTTCAACCCTTTAAGCTAAAAGACAGCAAGCCGCGAAAATATTAACATTATGCGCTGGAAAAGAAAAAGAAATATGGCAAACTAATAAACTTGGATGTTCTCTATTGATTGGCTAAAAATGCTAAAACATAAGACACAAACATAACAATTACATAAATGTTGTTCCAAAATCCAAACCCATCACGATCTTTCACGTTACAAGTTATATATTAAGGATCTAACACGCACATATTGACACTAAACACCCAAATCAAGCTTTCTTCGGAGACTTAGTGGCCTTGGAGGGTGACTTTGTTTCCTTGGGAGCTTTCTCAGCGGTCTTCTTAGGCAACAAAACAGGGTTAATGTTGGGAAGAACACCACCATGTGCAATGGTAACACCAGCAAGCAATTTCCCCAATTCTTCATCGTTCCTCACAGCCAAAAGAACATGCCTTGGAATAATCCTATTCTTCTTGTTGTCCCTCGCAGCATTTCCAGCCAATTCCAACACCTAAAAAATAAGAAACAAGCACATTTCAATATTAAAAATTAAAACTTTAAAATAACGAAAGAGAAATAAAAGTTAGGGTTTTATTTTACCTCAGCTGCTAGATACTCCAATACGGCAGCAAGGTAGACAGGGGCACCGGTTCCAACACGTTGAGAGTACCTTCCTTTCTTCAAGTAACGTCCGATTCTTCCAACGGGAAATTGGAGACCGGCTTTGACGGAGCGTGAAACTGGCTTCTTCTTTGGGCCGCCTCCCTTCCTGCCACCGGCACCCTTCTTCACTTTCGATGCAGCGTCCATTGCAGATTCTTTGCGGAGAAAAAGAGAGAGATTGTGAGAGAATGAGAACGAGACTTGTGTGTTTGAGTGTTTTGAGCGGTGAAGGAATGGTGATAGGCGGGTTTTATTGAGCCTCGTTGACACTGACGAATTTGAGGATGTGGCAATCGGTGGAAAGTGACCGTTCGATTGGATATTATCTACGGTTCAAGATTATTTCTATGTCGATCCGTGCGCTTTCAAATCAACCAATGGGACCTCGACACTGTGCGAATCCCCCTCGAAATTTTTCCTTTTGGATTTGGGCTCTTTCTCTCCTTTTTCAAATTCAGACTTGACCGCGTCACAAAATTTCAATAGTGGGAAACCTAAAAAATTGTAGATTTTAAATTTTAAACTAAAATTAGTAACACATTTTCATCAATTCATGCATTAGGCAGGAGAGATATTCACGGTTTGAATTGATTTAGATTTGGGGTTGAATGAAAATCGAACCAATTAAATTTTAACTAGTATAAATTAGTTCTGATTTGAGATTATTTATGAGTGAACTTAAGCCAATTAAATTTGAGTTAGATTGTTTGAATAATTGGGTATCTGGTTAAAAATAAAATTTATAAAATATTTGAAAGAAATTAAAAAATTCTCTAAATACTATAAATATGTAATAATAATAATAATAATAATAAAAGACACTACATCATTAATTTAAATTTAAATAATTATCGTAATTTGAAAGATTTTTTGGTTAAGTGATAAAGATGTATATATTATTATATTTAATTTATTTTTTAAAATTAATATTAAACTAATTGAGTTGATTCGAGTTCTACGATCCCATAATCAATATCAGAGAAAATAAAAGAAAATTGTAAAAATTGACAAGAGTATAACTAGTATTTATAGAGAAAAACTAATTTGGGTTGGTCTACTAGTTCGCTCGCTAGTCCGCTTAATCAACTGTCAGGGTTCGAATCCGCCTTGTGCATGTAACAACTTATTGGTCAACAACAAACTCTTAAATGAAACTAAAAAACGCAACAAATTAATTTTTGACCTGTCGCATTCAAGAATAGCATAGAAAAAATAAGTATTTATAAAAAATAATAAAATTTACTATTATTTAAAATATCTGCTACTACTTTTAATTTATTTAAATATTTGTTTAAAGTATAATAACACTTATAAATTTTAGGGGTGAGCACGGGTAGCGGGTACCCGATTATCTGTCCGAACCCGAACCGAACCAATTAAATTGGTTCTGAAACCAACGGGTAATCGGGTCCAACCCGAACCAAACCAATGGCCTTTGTTAGTAATTGGTTCGGGTATCGATTTTGGGGATGCGGAACCCGAACTAACCCGTGAACCCGATCATATATTAATTAAATAAAAAAAATACAAATATATATATATATATATATATATATATATATATATATATATATATATATGGTTTTTAGTGGCTTTTAGTGAGATTATTCACTATTAATATGTTTGGAATTTAATGAGTTTAGTTTTTAATGTATTTGGTGTTTAACATGTTTAGATTATTTATATTGATGTTACATATTTATTATACTTGTTGAATTTTTAAGATAAAATTTGGTTTTTTTATGAATTTCAAAGTTATCGGGTACCCAATTATCCGAACCGAACCAATACATTCTTAATCGGTTTGGTTTGGTTCGGGTACATACACAAAAAATACAAATCCGAATCAATTATATTTTGATCGGTTCGATTTTAATTTCACCTTGAACCCGAACCAAATCGACTCGTACTCACCCCTAATAAATTTGTATGTTATTTCTAGTCCCTCTTTAGAATGACTCTCTTACCTCTTGAAATGAGCAAGGACCCCAAATATTGTTACTCCAATGCATAAAATAAGTCTCAATTTCAATTGTTCACAACAATAACTCAATTTTTCTACCATTGTGGGTGCTCTTATTCGATAGGATTTTCTAAAGAAGCCTTTGTCTTCGCCAAATAGTGTATTTTGTGTTTTTTTATTATATTTTTTATTATGGTATTTTTTTTCTAAATTTGCATATAAAAACAAATAAGAATAAATTCGATTTTTATAATTTTTCTTTCTTACAATTAATTTATCACTAAACAAAATAAAATAACACTAAGTTTTGTATCTTTATTTTTTATATCTTATCTCTTATTTGGGAATAGGTTTTCTTGTGGGGCAGGGCAGGTTTATTGCAAATCCGTTCCTATCCACTTCGGTATAATAATAATAAACATGAAAATTCATAAAAAAAAATGATAAAAAAAAGTTAAGATTCAAACACATACTTGTAAGAAAAAAATATAATTACTAGAGAAAGAGTAAAGTACCAATCCGACCCGTGTCCATTTACCCAAATAACAATGCGACTCTTAACTAAAAAAAACGATGAATTTCGGTCCCTAACTCTGTGCTCCGTCTACCACACGGTCCTTCTATCACTTTTGCTATCAAGAAGTAATGAAATTTGCTGATGTGTCTTATTAAGCTATTGAGGTAGAGGATTAAGGTGGTGAGATGGATATTAGATGTAGGGATGGCAACACCACCCGAACTCGCGAGTACCGACCCTTTCCCTACCCACTCGGGGCGGATTTTTAGTGGGGCGGGACGGAACTGGGTTTAGGTACTACCCGCCCCGGTATATATATAATATATAATTTTAATATATAATATGTATAATATATATAAAATAATTAGTAAAATGATTGATAATATTGTATCATATTTAAAATTTTACTTTAATTTCTGTTATGTATGTGATGATGGTTATATAAATTTTGAAATTTAATTTTATTTATTAGATTTTAATAATTATAGGGGCGGGGCGGGTTTGGGTTCAACCATTTACTACCCACGAATTTTATACGGGTTATTGTAAGGCGGGGCGGGGTCGGGTAGAGCAAAAACCCGCCCCGTTGCCACCCCTAGTTAGATGTCAATGTGGGTTGTTAGAAAGGACACGGGTCTATCTATCATGTTCCATGTGTGCACAAACGACATTGTTTTGCTGCCTTTAGAAGACGTTATTTGATGATTATAGTCGTCTCTCCCTTTGTTTTATACTGTTGTAGCCATGACTACGATGGGGATGAGGTTAAAGAATTTTGTTCATAGATAACTCACAATAGATGCTATCAAATCAGCCTATTCACAGAGCATCAAACTAGTCAACAGGAAAAAAAATAATGAATACCAATTAATTCACTTAAATCATTATCTCTCCCAATTAAAAAATTTGCTCATCGTTCGAAGATGAAGAGAATCATTAATCCTGTTTAAGGGAGAGATGCATTCCAAAGGTTAGGAAGACATTTGAAGTCATCTGTAATAAGTGTGGCTAAAAGGGCCACTACTACAAAATTTGCTCCAATCCCCCTAAAGATCCTAATTGAAAGTCTATGATCGAGAAGAAAAGAAAAGCTAGCAAGGAGAATATTGCATGAGTGGATTCTATCAACACCACACAAGTATAATCACTTTAGAGTTCAATTTGTCCTATAAATGAAAAGGTTTGGGGTTTAAGTGTCACATTATCTTTTAGTTAATGATTTAATTATCTATAAATAAAATGCCCAGGTATTTAATTGATTATATATGAACAATGATTTATACAGGTTCAGGGAGTCGAGAAAAATAGTCAGAGTACCAATTTTGCCGTAACTACTATGAATGCAGTGGTGAATACGTTTATGATTATATCTGTCAAAGTTGTGTTAGTTCTACTTTTATTACTCCCCAAACAAAGATTGTAATCAGAATCACAATTAAATCATACTATTTTATTGTAACATCTAACTAAATTTATGATACATAAGCTAAGTTTATTGATCATCAACTTAAACCTTCCACCCCCACGAGCCAATACAACATCATAAAGGACGAAGCACTCAATTGTTAGGTCACCATCTATCTACATTCACATTTGTTTCAGTTTCTGTGATGCATCATAATCCTCTTATCATTGGCCTTTATTCAAGGTCTTATACTCCATCCAACACATAACTTTCCACTAACATTGTATCTAATACTCCTAGTGAATATACAGTGCCTAAACCAAGTAGACAAGGTAGAGAACAACTTATGAGATTGCATTAAGATTCTTCAAGTTCATCCTCACTCCCACACTCTCTGCGGGGTTTCAAACATGAAACAAAGAGAGAGACGACTAGAATCATTTAATAACATCTTCTGGAGGCAGCAAAATAATGTTATTTGTGCTCACATAAAACAGGATAGATAGGCTCCTATCTTTACTAACAAATCACGTGAGCACCTAACATCTAGTTCACCACCTTAATCCTCCACCTCAACAGCTTAACGAGACACATCAACAAGTTTCATTGCTCCTTGATGGCAAAAGTGATAGAAGGTTCGTGTTGTCAGAGAAAGTATAGAGTCAGGAGCCGAAATGGATTTTATTTTTTTTATCAAGGATCGCATTATCATTCGAACAAATAGACAGAAGTCATATTGGTACTTTATTCCTAAACAAATTAACACAATACTCAAAAAGATATTGTTTTTATAATATGTTGTTTGAATCTTAGTTCTTTTAATTATTGTTTTATAAATTTTAAAATTTAATTTTGTATATTAAATATTAAAGGTGATGAGGTGGGTACTCACAAAACTGCAAGGATAAATTAAATTACAACAGCTCCTGAATAGTGTTGGTACAACTTTTTTGTCTAAAAAAAGCCGGATAAAATTGAATAGGTTAAAAATCCGCTCTTATCTATTTTATTGTCATACTTATTCGTAATATTTCATGTTTGCTTATATGCAGTGATGAAAAATAAATGTTGAATAGTAAGAGGTTATTTTTTAACATTGTTATTTTATTTATCTATAATCTCATCCATTAATAACATACATTTTTTTTATTTTGGGTGTGCATCATGCTAGCAAAATATTTGCTGAGGGAGAGAAAGGGAAATGAGCACGAAAGCTAAGGGTACATTTAGTTTGTATTTTTTTTATCTTTAATATTTTATGCGGTCAAAAAATTTATGAAAGAAAAAGAGAAAATAATAAAATTCAATTTTCTACTTTCTCGTCTTATTTTCTCTTTTTTTTTTCCACCAAATTTTAAATACATAAAATAATAAAAATAAAAACGCATACCAAATGTCTCCAAAAATTTTGAGCAATGGATTAGAAATTCAGCACAATATTATAAAGACCATGGATAAATTTAAAGATTGTTTTGTTTGGTGCATGAAAACTCTATTCATTAATTAGGTTTAAGTCTTGGCCGAAATGGATATTTAGCTCATGCAATTTTCTTTGACCATATTTTCAGACTATGATCTTACCTTGGGTGATGTTTGGCACCGTGGACAATCACATTTGGATGACGTGTTGTTATGATTATTAATAAAAAGGAGGAAGTGTATGAAGAAAGCGTCACAAATTGCAATACTGAGTTAGTTACAAATACAGAATACGTGGCAATTGATCAGGATGAGCAGGGACTAAGGCATAGTGCTAGAGAGAAGGTTGTTAACAGGAGGTTGCAAATATATGTTCTTTAGGTGTGTTGTAGTAAATTCTCTCCCATGTACCTGATGACAAATTATCTGAACCTTATATTCTTTTATTCTTTTTCTTGCTACTCCCTTTCTTGATTGTTAAACCTCTTCCTCCCTTCCCAGGTTTCTTGATGGATGCTCGATGTGGCTGAGATGTAGCTGAACTTATATTCTTTAATTCCTTTATGACTTGATTTATTGTTATCACATTATTTAGTACTTGTCAATTTACTGTTCCATTAAACTTGCTGTTATTTCTTCCTACATAATTGAATAAATATTTATTTATCAGTGAAATTTTCTACTGCAACACCCTTCCATTGGTGCTTTCATTGACCATGTCTATGCGGACAACACGAGAATGAAAGGCATGGAGGCAGATATTAATTAAGAAACTTTACCAGATGATTGAATCAGCAGCTATCCTTCTCATGAGTTCTCAAATGGTGCGAGCTCAACCGAGGACCCACCGTTTCGCGCGGGATTGCAATCTCAAAGGGTGAACTTCGATCTGCCAAAATTTGATGAGAGTGATGCCTTGGGTTGGATTTTCTCCATGGATCAGTATTTCGATTTCTTCCAAGTTCCCGATGAAGAACAGGTCGGTTTAGCAGCGCTTCAAATGTCGGGATCGGCCATTCTATGGTTTCAATTATCACAGCGAGCGACACAGTTCCGTTCATGGACTCAACTCAAGAGAGCAACTGAGCTCGAGTTCGGACCCTCATTATTCGAGTCTCCTAGGGAATTGCCCTTCAGGCTTCAACAACATGGAACGGTGAGTGAGTATTATTCCGAATTTGTTGCTTTAGCTAATCGTACTCAGATTGAACCGCCTGATGCCCTTAGGGACTGTTTTATAAGTGGATTAAAGCTATTCGACGGGAAGTGAAAGCTCAATGTCCTCCAAGTTCGATGTGTGCTGTGACTTTGGCGAGATTGTATGAGGATAAATTTACCCCCGAACCACGTCATACTACAGGGTCGGCTACCCATTGCCCTCAGTTTGCTAACCAAGCTGTCGCTACTACTCTGCGGCCTAATACAAGCCATTCCTTCCCTCCACTCCTTCCTACACCACCACAATAGCCCCTACTAAACACTACCAGAAATTCCACTAAAAAAACTTACTTTGGCTGAAGTCCAAAGTAAAATGGAGAAAGGGTTATGCTACTGGTGTGATGAGAAATTCTCAGCGAGCCATCGTGGTACCAATCAGCACTTCATGTCATTACATCTTGAATTAGGGGATGAGACGATGCCCGGGGGGGCAACGGATACGTTTATGGATGAGACCGCAAGCTTGTAGGTGTTGGATCAACATATCATTGAGCATATCCTATAATGCAATGCATGGTACTGAAGGCCCAGCCATGATTCGGATTAAAGCCTTTATCAATGGCTTAGAGGTCCAGACCTTACTTAATGGGGGTAGTTCCGATAGTTTTATTTAGCCCTGCATTACCAAGTTTTTAAACTTACCAGTGGAGCCAGCACCAGGGTTCAAGATGGTGGTTGGTGATTCCGATGTTCTGCCAGTGGAAGGTTGCATTGGGAGTTTAGAGGTTGATCTAGCTGGTTGCATTGTTACGATCCCTGATGTTTTTGTTCTGCATGTGGCGGGAGGCGACTTAGTTATTGGCACTACATGGCTTAAGTACTTGAATGCCCATATAGTAGATTATGATGCAACTTTTTTGCGATTTATGCACAATGGACAACTCACCACTGTGCAAAGGAATTAAACACTGAACTGCAGGTTGTGCTCAATTCCATCACATTAAGTGGTTGATCAACACTGATGCTGTAGCTGAAATATTTACTTTAAATTAACAAACTTAATAGAGGAAAACCAATCACCCTCACAACTGCTAGCTTATATGGACCCTAAGTTGATGCAGTTATTGACTAAGTATGTTGATGTCTTTGCTAAACCTTCGGGCTTACCACCACAACGAGCTCATCACCACTGCATTCCCTTGGTTAAGGATGCAGAACCTGTGAAGGCGAGACCATATCGGTATCCTCATAGTAGGAAAACCCAAATTGAATTGATGGTACAGAAAATGTTTGATGAGGGGATTATTCAGCCTAGCAAGAGTCCTTTTGCATCTCCAATCTTGCTGGTGCAAAAGAAAGATAGGACGTGGAGATTTTGTACTAACTACTGTGCTTTGAACAATATTACGATCAAAGACAGTTTTCTAATTCCAACCGTGGATGAATTGTTAGATGAGCTGTTTGGTGCTCATGTACTTTCTAAGTTAGATGTTCACTCTAGCTATCACCAAATCTTGGTTAAACCCGATGATCATTTTAAAATTGTTTTTCCGACTCATCAAGGCCTTTATGAGTGGCTTGTGATGCCATTCAGTTTAACAAATGCGCCGGCCATGTTTCAAAGCCTCATGAATGACGTGTTTCGCCCGTATCTTAGGAAATTTGTGTTGGTATTTTTTATGACATTTTAGTCTATAGCACATCTTAGGAGCTACACATTCAGCACTTGGAAACTGTTCTTCAAGTGTTACAGCAAGAGAAATTGTGTGCAAAGTTGTCTAAATGTTTGTTTGGTACTCATGAAGTTGATTATTTAGGTCATACAATTTTGGGGGTTGGGGTTCACATGGAGACTGATAAAGTCCAGACAATCTTTAGCAGGAAGCAACCACAAGACCTTAAGCAACTGCGAGGGTTCTTAGATCTTATCAGGTATTATCACCGCTTCATTAAAGGGTATGCTACTCTTGTAGCTCTGTTGACTGATCTTCTAAAAAAGGATGCTTTTAATTGGAGTGCTCAAGCTGATTTGGCTTTTGAAAATCTCAAGAGAGCTATCTCTTCCAAACCAGTACTGGCTTTGCTAAATTTTGAGCTGCCTTTTAAAGTTGGGACTAATGCTTTCGGGTCTGGCATAGGTGCGGTGTTGACACAGAACAAACACCTCATTGCTTTCTTTTTTAAGAAATTATCAACAACAATGCATAACCAGTCAGCTTACACGCGGGAATTTTATGCCATCACTTAGGCCGTTGTGAAATTCTGCCATTATCTATTGGGGAAGTAATTCATCATTTGCCCAGATTAGCAAAGTCTTAAGGCGCTACTCGAGCAGAATCTGCACACTCCTAAGTAACATAAGTGGCTGTGCAAGCTGCTAGGATATGATTTCGAGATCCACTACAAGCCCGGAGTGGATAATGTTCCTGCCAATGCCCTTTCTAGATCATGTTTTGCTGCTTGGTCATCACCAAAGTCTGATTGGCTGCACCAGCTAAATACTGAAATTGATCAAGATGCTAGTCTCAATGCCATTGTACAACATTGCATATAGGGTTCCTTGAATGATGCAAACTATGCTTTGAGAAATGGGATTCTCTTGTGGCAAGGCCAGGTAGTGATTCCCCAAACCAGCAGCTTAATCAATTCAATTCTGAAGGAATATCATGACAGTGCAGTGGGAGGGCACTCTGGTGTGGCGAAAATAATGGACCGAATCTGTGCGACCTATTATTGGCCTCACATGCAATGTCAGATACGTAGCTACGTGTTATCATGTACTACTTATCAGCAGGTGAAGGCTGAGACGAAGCTTCCTATGGGGTTGTTGCAGCCTCTTCCCATACATATGAGAGTTTGGGAGGATATTTGTATGGATTTTATTGCTGCTTTACCTCCCTCTGTTGGTTTTTTTGTGATTATGGTGGTTGTAGACCATTTAACCAAATTTGCTCACTTTATTTCACTCAAGCATGATTTTAGTAGCAAAACGGTTGCTGGGACTTTTATAAAAATTGTGGTTAAACTGCATGGGTTTCCCCATTCCATCATTTAAGATAGGGATAAGGTCTTTGTCAATCGATTTCGGTAGCAACTTTTCAAGATGCAAGGCACAAGTCTGGCGATGAGTTATTCCTATCATCCTCAAACGGATGGGCAAAGTGAAGCTGTAAATAAGACCTTGGAGATATACTTACGTTGCTTCTGTTTTGACAACCCACAAAGATGGTTTGAGATACTTCCATGGGCCTAGTTCTAGTACAACACCAGCGTTTATAGCAGTACTAAAAATGTCGCCTTTTAAAGCCTTGTATGGTCGGGACCCTCCCAACTTGGTGCGGTATGAATTCTGCCAAGATGGTGAGCAATCTTTGTAGGATATGCTACAAGTTAGAGATCAACTCCTTTATCACCTCAAGTTTAATATCTCTCGCTTACAGCAGTTTATGAAGCACTTTGCTGATAAGCATGGAAGGCACTTGGAGTTGGAAGTAGGCAGCGCGGACCCATAAAATTTTAAAAATGGGGGCAAAAATATGTATGCTAAAATAAATTTTGTTGAACATTATTAATTATATCGAGATATAAATTTTTAAAATACTATTCATTATATATAATTTATAAAAAAAAATATTTCTAAACTTTGGACTTAAAATATTTTAATTAAATTATAGATAACTTGTTATCCTAACTAATTTTTTTTATTTATTTGTATACACATTAAATAATAAAGACTAAATCAATTGACACATTAATGTCTAATGACATACTAGTGTTTATAATTTAAAACTAGAATTATATATAAATACTCGAAAAATTAAATCTGTATATAAAAAGTATGTTTATATAAAATAATCAAAACTTAATTTATAATTTTTATTTATTTTTAAAATAATTAAATTTGTTATATATTTTTAATTTAATTTTGATATAATGTGAGATGCAAGATTTTATGCATTTGTTTAACTATGTATTGGATTTAAAATATTTTCTCATTACTATTTCTGAAAAAAAAAAAATATTCTAAATTCATAAATTAATCAATTTATTTCAAAAATTTATATGCAAGTACATATAATAGAATAAAAGATAAAAAAAATAAGTAATACAGATGAATAAATTGAGAATAAAATAAAATATATAAAGCCATGAAAAGAATGAAAAACTAGTTTAATACCTAAATTATAATGATTTGAATTAAAATTTGTAATTAAAAATATCAGTTCTCGCTGAGTTTGGCCGGTGTATAGCTCGTCCGTCGATGAATGTCTTCAAGCTTCACGTCGGGATGAGTTATACGTCGGCAAAAAGAGAACACGGGGTGGGTACCTGCAAAAGACACTCCGACGCTCAAGTCAGTAAGTGTTTAAGAGGTAGAAGAATAATTCTATGACTATAGAATGTAAGACATGAAATAGAAATTATCATGTGTTGTATATTATAATAATTTTATGAATATATAATGTATAAAAAATCTCCAGTGTATATAGAAATAGGTGCCTTTTATAGGCATAGAGTTGATGGTATGACCGTTGATCATTAAGTCAGAATAATAGTCATTAAGTCGGTAATGAAGGTGTCGGTTACAGAATGAATGATAATTAAGGCCGAGTTATAACTTATAATGCACAATAAAGACCGAGTTATAAGGTGACAGATCAATATCAAAAAGAGAAACAATGAAATTGAAAGATATAGAATTGGCCCCTTTCAAATCAGTCACAAGCTCAGCCCATTAGTATATCGTTTGGCACTACCTGCAGAAACTAGAATTCATGATGTTTTTCACCTCTCCTCCTTAAAGCGATTTCGTGGTGAGCAGCGTGATCATTACTTGCCAATGCCCCTTCACTCCACTGAAGTTGGTTTCATCATTGAGCCTCACCAACTGCTGGCTACTAGAACAATCTTAAAGGATGGGAAAGAAGTGCAATAATTCAGGTTTAGTGGGGGGCAAGGCGCGAGTGCTGAGGTTACTTGGGAATAAGCTGACAAATTTCGACGTGTTTACCCCACTTTCAACCTTGAGAACAAGGTTATAGTTGAAGAGGAGGGTAATGTTATGGTTATTAATGAAAAGGGGATGTGCATGAAGGGGGCGTCACAAATTGCAATACTGAGTTAGTTACAAATACGGGACATGTGACAATTGATCAGGATGAGTGGGGATCAAGGCGTAGTGCTAGAGAGAAGGTTATTAACGGGAGGTTGCAAGGATATACTCTTTAGGCGTGTTGTGGTAAATTCTCTTTCCCTGTACCCGATGACAAATTCTCTGAACCTTCTATTCTTCTCCTTGCTACTCCCTTTTCTGATTGTTAAACCTCTTCTTTCTTTTCCAAGTTCCTTGATGGATGCTTGCTGTGGTTGAGATGCAGCTGAACTTATATTCCTTAATTCCTTTATGACTTCATTTGTTGTTATTACATTATTTAGTACTTGTCAATTTACTATTTCATTGAACTTGCTGTTACTTCTTCATACATAATTGAATAAATATTTTTTTTATCAGTAAAATTTTCTACCGTAACACCCTTTCACATGTACACTGTTATACTAAAAGAACTTAAACAAGAGCTTATAAACTATGTATGATCTTAACAAATAACAATCAAGCAGGGGTTGAATCTGGCTAATTATGGAGTGCTAATTCTGCAAAGATGCACACAGCTAGAGATGGTTATAAATGGTCGTTAAAAAAGAAGCATGAATGGCTACAAATGAAATTTGGCTTCGGCTGTGGCACTCAAGTGTTATAGAAAAAATTGTCTCATGTGACTTTGCTGGGGTGATGAAATCCCAATTGGAACTGTGAATCATTTATCTTAGATTTTGTCCAAAATCTCAACAAATCTAAAAGAGTTTAGGAGTGAGTCTAAAGACGAACAACTCAAACTTGCATTTCCTAATGCGCAAAAACCTTAAGCAGAGTGAATTTATTTTTTCAACTGGAATATAGTGGGTGTGGAGAGATAAGAATATTGACATTTTTAATTAACATGATTCTTGGAGCAAAGAGAAGGTTATTATGCTCATTAAGCATGCTGTTCGTGATTTATTCCAATCAAATTCCTCTCAATAGAATCATATCATGCCCTCTTTAATCAATACCTAGAAAACTCCTCCTTCAAGTGCAACTAAAGTGACTTGTGATGCCAGCTTATTGGAAGGCCATCAAGTTGTAGGATTTGGTTGCTTATGTAAGAACCGATTTAACCGCTTTAATAAAATAATAATTTAATCGTCTAAAATAGGTTTGAAAATATAAAAATAATATTTTAAAAATAAAAAAGGTAAAATTTTATTTCAATGAGTTTTTCTAAGTTAGAAAATGTATCTGTTGTGGAAAATTTTTATAAAAATATGTACCGGAGTTTAAGCCGGCAGTATCAGCTCTAGTTTGTCCGGTACCGTATTTTGAGAAAAATAAGATTTTTGAAAGTTGATTTATTGTTTTGAAGGACAAAAATAATTTAGAATTGAAAGCCGGACACTAATCTTAAAGGTTTTGGCCCAAAGTGGACCAAACGGGCTAAAACTGCTAACGGTTGGACCGGGCTCAAATCGGGCCGAAGGTCCAACATATATATGCTCATTAAATGAGCATTTCAGCTCATCTCCACCCTAAATTGAAGAAGGGGGTGCAGCTTGAGAGAGAGAAGAGATGTGAGGGTTGGTCACTATTCACTCCTCTCTTCCCGTGACCATAACTTGAGCTACGGAGCTCCGATTGACGAGTCGTTTGCGGCCACGCGTCGCTCTTGCCAAGCCCGTCATTTCTAAATAAGTTTTGTAGGTAAGATCTCTAAAATTGTGCTCTAGTTTTCAGCCCTAATATTTTCGCATTTTTTAGTAGATTTTGTGATTTTGTTTGTATAAGGGTGATCTAACATTGGAATATTGTTGAATTTTGTCCCTAATCTCGTTGGGTAAGGTAAGGTCTCACTAAACACTTGTGTTTAGTTATTTTTGTGAATCCTAGGTTTGATATTTGTATGTTATGTGATATTAGATTGAGTTTTGGTGTTTGTTGGAGTTAGTTTGAGGCTTTGGATCGAGCTTTGTGGCTTCGTTTTGGTGTTTGATGCATTTTGGGAATCAGCTAAGGTATGATTTCGGTTTCCTTTATGTAATATGTAATATTTCTGGATCTTAGGATAGTTGACCCTAAGATAGGATTGAATGATGTTGGTGTGTGATTAATTATATGTATGTGAATTTCTGTTTGATGATGAAGAAGATGATATGGAGTGTGGTAATGTGTGATATATGCATTATGATAATAAAATGATGAGTAATAGTGTTATTTATGATTATGATGATTTTGATGAATTATGATGGTTATTGTTGATGTTTGGTGTTAAATGTTGATGAGAATTTGTAGTGTGTGGTGGTGGTGTTGTTGAATGATGAGGAGTATGAGGTTTGGTAACATATTGAGGAGTTTTCGAATGGGGATTGAGAATGAATTGAGTGATTAGGTGTGAAAATATTTGTGATATGATTCAGGAATAATGGTAAATGTGTGGTAGTATTTTGGTAATGAATTATGGTTGTAAATGTTTTGATTTGATTTTGAGTTTTGGAAAAATAGAAAACCCTGTGAAATTTGGTAAAAATATGTTTTGATGAATTTTGGCGAATTATAACTTGAGCCTCGGTTTTCAAAATTAATTAGGTTTTATTTTAAATTAAACATGGTTTCAAGAGCTTTAAATTGATATAAAGTTTGTAGAAAACGGAGTTTTGTAGAGGAATTTATGAGCGTTTAAAGTTTGGTGTTTAAAAAATTGAAATTTTGCAGCATTTAATTTCTGGGTCTGATGCTGCATGCGTACGCGACCACCTGCACACGACGCGAGCAAAGAAAAACGCACCCACGCGTACGCGTGACCTTTTCATAATGCACTCCCACGCGTGGCTTACGCGTACGCATGACCCCTACTTTGCTGAAAATGTGTTTTCTTCAATTTTAAGGGTTCTCTACCTTTCCAAACTTCTTCAACTTCTCCTTAAGACTAGTGGATAGTAATTAAGCCCTAAGACTAGTATAGAGGGGTTTACGTTTGAGATTAATAGATTTATATACGAGTTTTAGAAGACGGTGACTTAGGCTTTGGAAGGTTTGTGAATGAGAGTAGTGAATGTGGTGTGGTGAGGTATTTCTTTGACGAGACTTTGAGATTTAGAATGATTAAGTCGTATTTGAGGAACTTGAGGATTGATAATGGATGATGAAAAAGGGAATTTGAAAATGAATGACTATGGTTAATGAAATGAGTATGAATGGAAGTGTGCTGTGAGTAGTGGCCTCTGAGATGGATTATGTGATTGTGACATGCATTGTTCTCTGTCGTAGGGACTGTGGTAGTCTCCCACCTATGTTCGGATGTGAGGGCTGTGACAGTCTCCCGCTCACGTAACATACATTGATTTGGAAAGTCGCTATGCTCCTTTGGCAAGGGCTGTGGCAGTCTCTCGCTTGTCTGAGGTAGCGGTGCCGGCGTAGGGGCCGAGCTAGTCTCCCGCCTATGTTGAGATGTGAGGGCTGTGGCAGTCTCCCGCTCACATAACCTTTCTACTGTCAGAGTGAACTCGGGCATTATAACCCGAAAGAGTGTGCCGGACACTGTAACTCGCGGGGCACAAGATAAAGTAATAGTGAGCAGGGCACTATAACCCTGGTCGTGGCAGAAAGGCGACATCCCGGGCATGTGTCGGGTTGGCATTTTGAACCAACAAGTGATATCACGAGCCAAATAGGATAGACATTCATCATATGCATCTTCTATATGCTTGCTTGCTTTGATTACTTGAGTTTTTCCTATTTGAATAATATGTCTATATGCTAATTGAACTACCTGCTGTATATGTATATTACTTGTGTTTTTCTTGGTTGCATTAAATGTGTTTTACTGGCGTTGAGGAGGATCGGGAGGCGGTGGCGATGAGATCGCACGGAGGTTAGGTTGGCGAAGGCTGTGAGATATAACGGTGTGACTAGTATTAGTTAGAAATCCACTAAGTTTAGATAACCTTGTTTATGGTTTATGGTTTAATTTATTTATTTTCGTTAAGCTTGAATATCTGTATTGGTGTGAAGTTCTTGGATTGCCTTTGGCATTCCGAAACCTTACATCTTATATATTGGGTACTGTTACCATACTGAGAACCTCCGGTTCTCATACCATATATTGTTGTTGCTTTTTAGATGCAGGTCACAACCCACCCCGGTAAATTTTGTGAATATGGTGACAGAGCGGATGATGGTCTTTCATATGCTTTATTCTACTTTACTTTTGTTGTGGTATTCTCTCATCTTTTTATTTTTAGACTTTATGGCCTTAGAGGCTTGATTTGAGAGATAAGTTGTATAAACTGTTTTAAACTTCCAAAACTCTTGTATTTCTGTTTGACTAGCCGGCCTAAACTCCGCAAGCTGTGACTAATCATCTTTTTGGTATTTCATACTTATATATATATATATATCTTATTAATTCAATTATTACCTTGTGTATCTTGGAGCTATCTACAATATATATATATATATATATATATATATATATATATATATATATATATATATATATATATTATGTTTTGATCTGTCTGTGCCTACGCATTTAGTTGTCGACTGTGAATGTTATGCATTTTGTAATTTCGCTTTATGCGACTTTGAGCTCTATTCTTTCATTGAGCTTTTAGAATTATTATCTCTTTCTATATATATTATTGTATAAGCCTTAGATTTGTCGTAATCTCTGATTAACCTTTGCTTTACGACATGAGATAAGACTTTAGGGTAATTGGGCAGTTTAATTCATAATAGCATGGGCGATGGCGAATAGGTTTCTCGGGTAACATTCTAGTGAACAGTGGCAAATATTCTTTGTAATCTGAAAAAGACTTGTACTACGTAAAAGTGTGAGAGCAGAGAAAGAATTTGTGAAACTAATAGTTTAGAGGCCTTCTTATTGATCAAACAAGAGATCAATACAATGTCGACAGAAGACAATGATCTTCTTTTGAATATTAGAGAAGTTCTTCACCACAACTGGACAGCTAACATTTCACTAATTCAATGATTAGCAATTGATATAGCTCATTGCTAAGTGGCTACGAAGAATAAACAATCATACACAGAATGGCTTCAACCCTGGAATGCTTTCGAGGTTATAGATTATTTCTAACTTTCGATTTTTTTTGTCTTCCTTTCTTTGCGTTATTTATTTATTTATTTGTTACTTTTAGGAAATAATTTTAGAGAAATACTAAAGGGTCAATATAATTTTATTATTTTTAAACAATAATTAGTTATTAATATTTAAAAATATGGATTAAAAATATATTTTAAACTAAAAGAAGTTAAGAGGGAAAGAGCGATTTATTGAATTTTATTGTTAGACGATTATATTCATTATCAAAATCTATTAAAAAAAAATGTTCACTAATTTTTTTGGTTATTTATATATGAAATTGTATAAATGGTAGCAAATTCATTTGTTTAACATGGAATCTCTTGAAAGAGAATAATCAAATTGATTATTTTATATTTTTATTTATATATTACTGATAATTACTGATGTATAAAGTAAAATTTATAATATAACAACGTTCTTAATATTACAAAAGGTTTTTAATAATGACAAGAATCAATTTAACTTATATTATTATCTCTTAGATATCAAATTAAAAAATATTTTAAAAATCAAATTAATTGATATCTATTTTAACATTAATTCATATCTCAATGCCATATATATATATATATATATATATATATATAATATTATTTTTTCTTTTTATATTGTATAGATGAAAGTTTGTTTTTTTTTTTTTTTTTTTTTCATATCACAGGATCGTATTGAAGTAATTTTATTCTATATATTTTCATCAATTAGAATCATAATCCATATTCTATTATTTATTTGAAGGGAAAATTATTTCTTTAATCCAATAAAGGGCGGAAGAAGTGATGAGACCGACTTAGATTTTACGGCTGCAAATTATACCGCGTATATTTCTCTTTCACTATTTTGACTTTGTTTCCTTCTTAGTCTCTGCTTCCTTCCGCTTTTCTAGCCCCCAGCTGGCACCTCCTTACATTTTATCCTCTCTTTCTCTCTCTCCTTCGAGGAAACCCTAATCTCCCTTCCTCCTCCTCCATTCCTTTTCCCTCTTCAGATCCAATCTAATCTTTGCTGCAACCATGTCTGCGGCACTCGATATGACCCTTGACGACATCATTAAGAACAACAAGAAGTCCGGATCAGGCGGATCCCGCGGCCGTGGTCGCCAACCCGGATCCGGACCCGGACCTACTCGCCGCTTCCCAAACCGCGCCGCCAACCGTCTTGCGCCTTACGCCACCGCTAAGGTTTTTACTTTTATTTTTAATTGATTTTTGTTCGATTTGAATATTTTCGAATCTTTTTGTTTATGGGATTCAGATCGCGAAGGTGATTTGGTGTAACCTTTTGTTGGTTTCGTTTTTATATGTTTTCAGGCGCCGGAGACAGCGTGGCAGCACGACCTGTATGCAGATCAGGCTGTGGGAGCTTTCCCTGCGCAGGGTGGTCGAGCGTCGTCGATTGAAACGGGGACCAAGCTATACATCTCGAATTTGGATTACGGTGTTTCTAACGATGATATCAAGGTGAGCCATCTCTTATTGATATTCAATAATCTATCTTTGTTTCCTAAGCAGAGCGCTTTGGTGTTCTGACTTTTGAATTTGAAGCCTTTGACGTTGCTTGTTTTGCTACTCTCTCTCTCTCTCTCTCTCTCTCTCTCATTACATTAAGGGATGTAGAAGAACACTTCCTAGCCATGCCTTTGCTTGTATATGTGAAATTTGATTTTGAATTGGCTCTGTTATTCTACTCTTTTTATGTATTTAAAGAGATAAAAGCACGTGAAGCACATATTCTAATTGTAACCGCTACAAACTCATGTATGCATGATTATTGGTTAGTGATAATATCGAATATTTCTATCAGCTTGGGACATCTGATAGCGAGCTTAATTGCTATGCTTTCTCAATATAAAAACACTAAACACAGATTTGGACTACTATTTTAAGGAGTCATTATTTCAATATTTCTTATCATATCTTTTCCTTTCCCATTAATTACACTGAGGTCAACGTCTGGTGCAACATAATGAATGGGAAAGAATTACAACAACGTGTATTCGCAATCCTTTAAAAAGCTACAAATAATGATGTTTCCAAGTTTATCACTGACGATGCATACAACACCAGGAACTTACTTTCATTGTTGTTCTAATCATGCCTGCATGTGTTTTGTTTATGCTATATTTCATTCTATCTCCTGTTGAAGTTTTTCCACTCTGTATTTATTGTTTTTTTTTTCAAATAATTGTAGGAATTATTTTCTGAAGTTGGTGACTTGAAACGGCACACTGTTCATTACGACAGGAGTGGGAGATCGAAGGTATCTAGTCCAGCTGGAATATTTTGGTCCTTCTGATCAATTGTTTCTGTCCTGCCATAGTTTAGAAAAAAAAATACTCTTTTTCCATAGGGTACAGCGGAAGTAGTCTTCTCGCGGAGAGCTGATGCTGTAGCTGCAGTGAAGAGGTACAACAACGTGCAACTGGATGGGAAACCAATGAAGGTAGAGATTGTTGGAACGAACATCACAACACAAGCTGTTGCTCCTGCTGCAAATGGAGGTTTTGGAAATTTGGGTGTAGTTCCCAGAAGGTATGTAATTCATTAATGAATCTGTACATTGGTGTTTGGGTTGTCCTTAATCTAACTTTTGGAAGTTAGGCATTCATGATTCTATTGTGCTGGGACTGACTGTTGTTATGGGATGTGCATGCACTGATTTTTTGTATTTCGAGGTTTCTCTTTTACCATGCTGCAAAGCTTCACTATGTCCTGTTTTGTGTTGATTAAATTATTTCCTTTTTTGTAAATGTAGTTCATTGTTCCGAATTTGGCATTACCTTGAAGGATTGCATTGATTATATTAACTTCGCACTAAAGATTGCCATTTCATATTTGAAATTTGGATCTTCTAACAAAAACCTTAGAGCATGCATCCTGTTGTGTATATGAGTTTGATCGGTGAATACTCAATTTTAGTTCTGGTAATTATACCTAAATCTTTTGTGATGCTTTTTATCATGAAATATCTTGTAGACATTGTTTTTATAATCCAATTTGAAGGTCTATATCATTGATTTGGCAATGCTTTTGATCTATTTAAAGCTTATTACACGTATTTTGGCTTTTAAACAGTGGACAAGGGAGAAGTGGAGGGCCATTAGTACGACCACGTGGTGGTGGAAGTAGAGGACGTGGCCCTCCTCGAAGAGGTCGAGGGCGTGGAAGAGGTCGTGGCGGCGAGAAGGTATCTGCGGAAGATCTTGATGCTGATTTGGAGAAGTACCATTCAGAGGCAATGCAATTAAACTGAAGAAATTACCCGTGTTATATTTTCTTGGTATTACCGTTGTGGTTATTGGGGCTTGGTGATGGAACACTGCCTACTTATGTAACTTTATCCCATGCTTTTAGGGGAAAAAGGGGAAGGACAACTTCTAGAGTGAACTTTTTCCGTTGATATATGTAGTTTGGGATTTTTGTAGTCAAATATTTATTTTTCTTGACTACGACTGAAATGTGGGTAAAGAAACAAAGTCAGGATGTAATATGCAGTCGGGCTTGCTTTCATTGGCTTTAATCAATTTTTATTCAGCAAGTATGGATGTGGAATCTGTGATCTCGTCTATCCATGCACAAAGAAAGCTTTGGCTTCAAAATGTGGAAGGCTGCAGATTTCTCCCACTGCTGTCTGCTGCTTTGTGTTTTGATTAGACTGTAACTGTGGAATCATCAAAGAAGGTAGCTTTCCCTGTTGTTGCCTCCTCCCCCCAGAATGACAAAGCTCCTTGAATCTCTCTTGGTAGTATCATTTTTCCTGTGCTATTAATTTTTTTATATGATGGTATACCATGTTGAGTTTTTCTTACCTGTATTGGCTGTATCTTTTAGGGAAGTTGTTTTTCTCTTGACTGTTTGGTAATTCTGACATACTATCTAGTGGGATGGAATCTATCATCTGTTCTCTGGTTGGGTGCACTGGTCAAGATAGTTCAACAGATGAAAGATAGATAGAGCCTTCCGTGATAGGTTTGCTGCAGGAGTTAGCATTTATGTAGATCCTGCTGCATTCAAGGTTAAGCTGTCTAAATGGTGTTCTGTTTACATTTTGTTCCGAATTATTTCATATGCAATCATCAGTATTCGAACTGAATGTTACATAGGGAAGAGGGAAGTGCTTGCTCTTAGTGATGGTTGGAGTGGTCGTTGAACAATTCTGTTTTCAAGGCATGTAAGTTGGGTGTGGGAAAGACTTGCAGTGCAGGGATTATAACCTGGTGCATATTTCTCCCATGTTGGGTTTTGTACAAGCCGATATATTAGCAAAGGATATGATCATCGACGGCCAGTTCTAGTTAATAATCATCCCCAATACAAGTGTTTTGTTCTTAAATATGGGATTGCTAAGTTGATTTTTTGAAGCTCCTACTTTGCAGCAGTTAGGACTTGAGGTATATAATTGTTACAAAGCTTAGCGCCTTTTTATTATCTTGTTCAATGTAATTATAACCTGTTGTTCGTAGTCATATAGAGAGTAACCGACAACTTGTTCGTAAATTTGATGGAACGAATTGCAGTTCCGTGCCTTTTATAAAAAATCCCCGCTTTGTGAAGTTGGATTGAATTCTAGATTTATTGCTGATAGAGTAAAATTGTACATGAATTATCATTATCATTAATGATAATAGTGCGTGCGGGAAATGTTCAGAGACCCTTTTTCCCCTTGCGTTTCCCTGTTGGCATGCATTCAAAGTTGGAAGTTCATCTGTAAAAACTTCATGGGCATGGGGATGGTCTAAGATGACTTTGGCTTGGCAATCTTTGCCCAGAAGGACAATAATACCCTCAACAAGGAGTAAAGGATTGCCTTAATGCAAAAATCCACCAAGTTCCAGCAAGTGGAAGGCCAATACCAGGGATATAACAATCTAAAGAACAAACTTATAAGATGCCGAGGGTATCGTCCAACCTGAGTGCCATTTTATAATATCTAAGTCAAATGTTTCTAGGCTGCAAACATCTAGCTCCTACTATTTTAGTTAACTGTCAAAATACAACCTAGGTTGAGAATAACAGCATTTGCCACTTACCGGAAAGAGCAAATCCAATGCTTCCCAGGCCGTATGACAAACGGCTCTAGTGGGATACATCAGACCGCCAGGAGAAGTGAAACTATACAAACAAGTTTTTAGTCTTGTACTTGTAGTCATTCTAAGTTCCATGCCTGTACAATATTGATAAAAAAAATAAAATAAAAAGGGGGTTAGTTCGAGATAAGAATTTTTTGAGTATAGTATTTCATGGTAACTATAGTCCATAGTACCCTGAAGGACCTTAATTTCTGAAAGGTAATGCAGTAGTACTGGTTCCACCTTCAACTTTTGAAGCTGAAAATAATTTCAGAACCACAGATCAGTAGGGTAGCTAACATCATCATTTCTACATTGGTACAGAGAACAACTCCAAACACAAAAAGTTGTACCTGATCAGTAAGTTCTGTAACAAATATATCTGCCGGGCCACCATTCAAGAAGGCATTTGGAAAAGTTGGACAATGTTTCAGAAAGCTATCCATTTTGTGAGCTGCATAGAGAACCAACAACCTTTTTAGAAGACTTGGACAATTATTCATAGGCTAATCCGGTCTACATAATATCTACCTGCATTGTAAAAGAGCATGAACCTTGAAAGCAAAAGATACATATCTCGTTGTGCCTGGAATTCAATGAAAATTTTAAGTGCCGCTAAATCCATATCAGGTGAGCATAGTTCTACTGATAAATAACACTCTGAGGAGATCTCATCAGACCTGAACTGGGATTTTATTCAATTGATTGGGGACCAATGTAACATCTTGCAGAAGGTACTGATCTTGAAGTGGAAGAGGAAGAGGAAGAGGAAGAGGAAGAGGAAGATTAATAATCATTGGCCAAAACTTTTTCCGAAACATTAATAAGATTTGGCTATAGGACTCTTACACGGAATAGAGACTGGAAACGCCTTGTGTGTGTTTGAATGTCAATCCTTTTCATAAACAAACAATAAATATTTTTAAAGTTACAAGGGAATAAGCATAACTAACTTGTTCATCACTTCATCTACAAAAGATTCATCATACATACCAGAAAACATTAGTGGCACCTTGAACAAGAGCAGCTGAGTAGCGAAGCAGAACTTCTGAATTGTCAAGTTGAACTTCAAATAACTGCAAAAATGTTTGAACCAGTTTTATATATATATATTTTGCGCAACAATCTATAAATGAAATGAAAGGCAAGACATACCCATTTGTGGAAGAGGAGGGCAAATATGTTGGATGCAAATGATTGGGTCCACATTTGAACAATCATTTCAAGAATACGTTTTCCAGTCTCTGGAACTCTGGCAAAATACTCAGCAAGAACATCATAGAAACATAACGGACCTTCAATCAAATCCTCTGCAGGAGATATAACATCTTCTTCCTTTTTCACTATTACATCTGTTCTACCCAGGAGACTCAAAATCATCAACTATAATACGCGTACAGTTTCAAATTTCCATAACTAACTCACCTTTCGCCCGATCATCCACTTCTAAAGCTACATCTGCAAATAGCTCCTGCAACAAGTTGCGCCTCTGCGACGGATTAGCTACTGCCTGCAACACACACACATATTTACATCAACACAAAGCAAGCATTAAGATTAAAAAAAAAAACTTGAAATTAGAAGAAAAGGAACCCGGTGGAGCTTCTTGTGGATGGCTTGAGAAAGAGCACTGAGACAACTACTAGTCATTTTTTTTTTTTGTTTTCAGGAAGCAATATTCTGATATCTGAATTCAAATGGAGCAGCAGTGTTTTATAGTCTTTTTTATGAAAACACAGATTTCAATTTCCACATGATATGTGTGTGTATAATATCTTCCGACAGCACCACCGACCGTACAGTAGTACAAATCAAAGTTGACGCATGTTTGGAGTTGGATCCTAGTGTTTGGTCCTAATTAATAGTTGTCCATAGCCGTTTCTCTCTTTTGACATATATGTATGTGGTTTTTGTGCTTTTCATTTTCGTGCAACTATATTGTTTATTTATTTAAATTTAATCTAATCTAATGTTATGTCATTTTATGTTAGAGAGACGTAGAAGGAAATGTGATTAGTGTGAGGTGTTTGGCCACGGTGGCACCATGGAAGTGTCAGGATCAAAGTGTTGTCAAAATTAAAGGCTGGTATTGGAAATATGAGACACAAAATTAAAGGCGTTTGTGCATCGTTGCGGTTTAATTTGGTGGGTGCTGTGTTGTCCTAGCTACCGCGTGTTCACTAAAATAGTATAATGTTGTCAACTTCATAGGTTGGATCACTATAATTTAATTCATGAGGAAATCGGTTTACTTTGATTTTTCTTTTAGTACACATGTTATGTAAACATAGTTACCATTAGTTTTTTGTAGAGATATAAACTTCTCTTACATTATTATCTACACCTCATAATAGTAGATAAATGGTATACGAATTTAAATCTTTTATCTAAGAGACGCAGTTTTCACTGTCATCTTGGGAGCTGTTTTTTTTACTCTCATGAAACTCGGTTTAATTTTTTTATTCTCTAATGGATGGCGGTGATAAAATCACATTGTTTAAATGCATATATTATGTGCCGACCACAGAACTTTTCTCAATCTAATCAGCATTGCAGAACCTCAAACTCATCATAGTATTTGTTCTGAACTAAGTCAAAGTTCACAAGAAAACAACATTGAAAGGTCCAAAAAGGTTATTATGCAAAATAAGCCTATAAAAGAGAAAGAATCAAGATCTATGGAACCTTGAATCATTCAAATTAATACTACAAAATTGATCCGTGAAAATGTTTCTGAGCCCATAAATATTAAGTAGAGTAAAGTAACAAGTAGGTCCCTGAAGATTTTGATCTCGAATTAGTCTTTAAAAAAAAAAAGTACAAATTTAGTTCTTTACGATAATAAACAGTGGACACATGAAGTTCTTCTATCAATTTATCACGTAAAATTTAATGGTACTGCCTAGGGGTGTCAAAAATCCTCAGGAGGCGGGGATCCCTGCGGGGACCACCCCGAATGGGGCCCCGTTGGTGGGAAATTTTTTCCGTGGGGATGGGGATGGGGAGCAAAATTCCCTCGAGACAGGTGCGGGGACCCGAGCGGGGATCCCTGCCCCATCCCCGATAATTTCCCGAATGTTTGAAATTTTTTAGATAACCTTACTTTATTTCTAACATAGGTGGGTTTTTTAGTAATTTTACCAATTAAAAAAACACTAACCCTATTATTCAGTCTTCTCTACTCACTGTGTTGTATAATTTTGATTTTCTCTCCTTTTATGTATCTAAACCAATTAGACATATAGGATTTATAATTTTGAAATAGTTAGGGTTTGATTTTGAAATAGTTGCTTGATTTTCTCTCCTTCTATGTATCTAAAGCAATTATGACCATCAAAGAATACTTGATGTTAAAGACTATATCTTATTGCTTTTTTTTAGAATGGAAGTTGTATTTTAAGATTGTATTTTATGGATTATAATTTGCTATGTTGTATTTCTGGACTTATAATCTTAGATAAGATATGTTTGTGTGTTTGTAATAGTATTTTGTAGTTTTTTTTTATTTTTTTGATATTTTTTACTATAATTTTCATATGAATATTAAATATAAGGGGATGGGGAATGGGACCTCGCGGGGAATATGGGGAACGCGGGGAATGGGGATGGGGATTAATTCTAGGGGCGGGGAGCAGGGAGGCATCCCCCACCCCCGCCCCGCCCCATTGACATCCCTAGTACTGCCTATATATACCGTTAACTACTGTGACATGTTTATTAATGAAGGATTGTCATGCAGATAACAACTTTTAGAATGAAACTTCACATGTTTTATTAGAATTCACAATAAATAGAACAGTTGATAAAAATTATATGAAAACTCAAAAGATAATAAATATTTTACTATCCAAAATTATATTTTCTATACTCATGTGGCAATAAAAAGACATACATATAGATAACTTTGTTTTGTTTCACACTATCCATTAACAAAAAGACATATATGTCCTTTTTTTTCATCAAAGATTAATTAGTTCGTAGTTAAAATTTTCATAGATCTAATTGTCACTTTACTCTATTAAGTATAATGGTTATAACGACCAGGATTGTGATATCTCATTTAAAAATAAAGCCGCTACTCTAATAAAAAAAGAAAAGAAAAGAGAAAACACTATAAAAAAAGGAAGAACTAAAAGGGATAAATTGTTATCATAGTCACAAGATACACAAATTAACTTAAGCATGGTAATATCCTTGCATAATCTTCTCCGGTGTGGTCTTGCAGCGAACAAGTTAGCGAGTTCTCATCTATAATGAAGATCAGAAAGATAAAAATACTCCAAACAATGACACTGACAAAATGAACTGTTGGATTCATTCTCAATGGCTTTCTGTTTCACTTTTAACAAGTGATAACCGAACAACAGAAACTCTTGCATCTCCTGACTGAACTTTATTTCATTAATAAAACCTTTATAAACAACGTGTTAGGATGAAACAAACATCATATACTCACTAACGAAATTACAACGCCAACAATTGATCATCAGCATAAGAAATAATAATCAGAAGACACAACTACTATTGGAAACACCAGATGAGGCATATTATGCTAAAAAAGGAAAAAGAAAAAGCACTATTCAATATCTACCAACCCATCAACGTTCTTCTAACTCTATCTACAATCTGATTTCTAGCAGCAACACTTGTTAAGTGAAATTCACAGTTCTCATCCAAAAGGAATCTGTACACCTCCCATTCACGTGCTGATGCTGAACAACGTCCTACTTCAGCCTAAAACAAAAAGGGAATAACATAAACATTGTAAGATCTTGATTATTGATAACAATTGGAGATAGTAGAGATTTTCTATCACATTGCTGAATTTGCTTACCGAGAAAACACAGATTCCAAGTGTTTTGAGAGCATATGTGACGTCATAGAACACCCGAGGTCTTCCCATTCCAGATAGCTCAACTGGATTAGCAACCAATAGTTCAGTATCGGGCCCTCGGTTGGCAATCATAACTCGCAATGGATGAAGCATTTCCTGCTTTAGACGTGAGCAAAGCGCACTCTGCTTCCCGGAATCCAAAATCTTTTTCCCATCTTTCTGCTGAATAAATATGTCTAAATCACGATACCCTTTTGTGTTTGGTGAAAAACGGCCATAAGAAATCTGCGAAGAAGAATTCAAGTGTCAGCAAACTGCAGCAATGCTATAGTTTTGCCAGGGTGACTAGAAAGTTAGTCTTAAAAGGATCATAGGTCGACAAAACTGATAAAATAACCATGGATATAAGTCCAAGAACTTTTGAAGTCAGCATTCTACCAAAAATTGAAGAGATGAATATTGTATATCTTTGAAGGATATTTGAACTTGAAAGAAATGAGAACCTATCAAGCATACTTATGTTGCAAAAGTGATTCCATAAAGAAAGAAAACCTATACCTTTATATTCATGTCTTTCAAAGTTCTCATAATGTCATAAAGAAGACCCTTGTGATCCGCACAATGTATTTGAATAAGTGTGTGAGCTGGACTTAGCGAATTGTCTATTATCACATTGGTCCTTTTCAACTTTGTCATATCTGGGCTAAGAGCTTGAGAACGCCGCTCATTATCTGATAGCTCGCATTGAAATAGCTCCTCGGCTAAAACAGGTGACAGAGAAGTGATGCCTTGATTACATTCATACTCCGGACCGGCCAATTGAAGTTCACAGCTGACACAGGAGTCTTGGAGAACATTGTTCAATCTTTCGCACGTCTCATCTTGTCGCTTTCTTGTGTGTAAAAGTTCTCTATAACAAAAAATAAGTGACAGTTACTAACAGCCAGCATTACTCACTTGAATCAAAGGCATCAATATTTGACAGAACCAATAGATTCCTTATAATGTTCATAAGCCAAATTTCAAGTAGCATCTCCTAAGGGGGAAGCCACATCTAGAAAAGAAACATATTCCTTGCAATCAACATTATCAACTAATCCCACCATGGCATTCAGCCAAAAAATTTCACAATCAGATAGGCCACTCACATGTTATCTGTTATGAAAAAGAGGTCCAAGACTCTGCCATCGGGTGTCGTCGTCACTTTCACCTTTTGTATAGAAAGTTCAAGCTCCGAGAGGACTTTTGTAACATCTAGAAAAGTATCAACTATAGCATAAGCAACAAAATCGCAGCTCACACACACACACACACACACAAAACATGAAAGATCAACTCAAACAAAGAGAATTTCTGCTACCGTGTAACAATCCCTTTCGATCAAGGCAACAAAACTTGAGTAAATATACAGGAGATGATCTTGGAGGTTGCTGGACAAGATAAAACGAGGCGGAACACGGTGGGCAAACTGATTGAAGGCGATCTTTAAGAAAAGAACAACTTGTAGCGAGCAATGTGGAATGAGGAATTACCCACAATACAATGTAGCACCAAATGCCATCAGTTGAGATGTCTGAGAATATTCAGAGGAGTGAAATAAAGCGATCAGCCTCCACTAGCCATAGCATTTAAGCCAAGAAAACCACTCACATTATAAAAAATCTCGAATTTGGATCCTCTAAATTTTAGATTTTCACTTTAGAGAATAAAGTGAGATCTCTCACCATTGAATGCTTTCTCTCCCATGTTTTCTTTTGGTCCGACCTATGAAATAAACGGTGATCATACTTTACCTTCTAAAGTAAAATTCAAAATTTAGAGAATCCAAATCAAAAAATCGAAGGAGTCATATAATAAAAGCCAAAGCCACAAGGAAGACATTTACTCAGAGTCTAAAATCTATTGAAAAAAAAAAAAATACCAGTAATCAAGATGCAGCACAAATAATTCAGCGAACTAAGATATCTATTTTTAGTATTTCCAAATTAATGAAATCTGTGCTATTATCATGAAAGTTATCAGAGTCAAAAAATTCTTTAAACTATGAAGCCACCAAAATTAAACAACTACTTTAGCAAAGAGGAAATTAAATAAATAACAAAATTTCCAACTGAAGAATGTCATAAAAGTGAAACAAAATACCCAGTCTACCAAAAGAATTCAACCGGTGAAAGAGTTTAAGGATGACAACCTCCTTTGGCAATGGAGAGACCGAAATCGAGGATGATTCTGAAGACATCGCAAGCGAGACCGGTTTTGTCGGGGCAGTTTACAGTTATGACAAAAGGCTCACCAGACTTGCTGGCTTCCTTTATCTGAACAACGTCGTCGTCGCCGCCGGCGCCGCCGGGAACTCTCATGATGATGATGGTTACAGCTCTGACACGCGTGGCAGGTCAAAGGAAGTGAATCGGTGAGTAGTGTGAGATGGTTTTGGTTTTATAGTTTTAGGTTAAGATTAAGGTTTGAGTTTGAGTTTGTTACGTTGCTTAACAGAAAAGAGTAATTGAAGGGAGGAGAAGGTTGAGAACAGTGTGGTGACTGGTGAGAGTTAAGATTAGATTTTCCCCATCTAATTCCTCGTTAAGCTGACTGTGATTCGACATGTCCACGTCAGCAACCCAGAAGCCACAGTAGTGAAACGTCGCCGAATGTTGCTGGTTTCTGACTTGCTGCTTATCTTTCTTGTTTTTTTTTTTGGATTAATTTGTAAATCTGAAGAGTTTGTGGTTAATCAATGCGTTATTTTATGTAATTCGAAACTTTATATTTATTTAAATAGATGAGTAAATTTACTATTTTACTAACTTAATTTAGTTTTATTTTCAGTTTAATTTGAGATCACGGTTGTTTCGTATCTATTTTAAAATGTTTTATTTTTTCATATCTATTTTAAATTTTTCAATTCCGAATTATATTGAGTGATTAGAAAATTTGTTAATTGTTATAATTAAGGGGAACGATATTTATTAATTAATTTGTTTTTTAGTAATTTTTAAATTTATTTATTATTAATATTACAAATGTGAAGAATATATGAAATTAATCCCATATAAAAAAATAAAAAAAAATAAAAAATTTATAAGATAAGAGATTTATTAACTTATTATCTTAATATTTTTGAATTAGATATAATATCTTTTTGTTTTATATTCTCTCACTCGATTCCTCTCTAAAATCTTTTCGGTGGTCGATAATTCCTTAAAGCGGCCAACATATTTGAATTAGTTATTGACACTTTTTCTATAGGCAACTACTCCCATGAAGATGCCAAAAACATCTTCTCATGATGATCCTTATTTAAAAAGTGTAACTTATTTATTTAGCAACACTTTAAATAAAGGTAACACTTTTACTTCAAATAAAATCAAGCCCTACAATTTATCATCCAATAGTCAAAATGATATATCTTCACATGATGATAATCATTAAATCTTCATTGGAGTAGGTACCTTTTCTATATACCTGATCGCGGCCTAATTTCTATATATTTATTTGGCTTAATACCAACAAAGCATGTTCCTATTGTGAGTTGTGACAAACGTAGGATTAAGACCGTGGATGCAATTCAAATGTTATTAAATAATCCTAAAAGCTCTTCAGGTCTTTTGTTTGTCAGTTAATTACAATCAAGTTAGATAGAAATAAATTTTTATATTTTGTATGTAATTAGTGAATTAAAATAAATATAATTTTATATTTAAAATAAATTAAAATAGAAAAGAAAAACTAAGAGAGTAGAAAACACTTTAGTAAAAGATTGGAAAGCTAAAAATTAAACTTCTAATGTATTTCAATGATCTTTTTTTGAAAATAGTGTTATGGAAGTTTTCAACAAATATAAGAAAAACAAGAATTTCAAATAACTAGAAGCCAAGGAAAGGAGGCAACACTCAACCAGTTCTATTGGTTTTACAAGATTTGTCACACTTGCTAGAAGAGTCATTAGGCAAGGTGAGTTAGAGAATTTATGAAAATAAGGATCTTTAGTTCATGGAACTTGAGCACTTGAGAGGGAATGATGATTGAAAATATGTGACTTTTAGAAAACTATGATTTTTTAATTTTTAATAAACTATTCCTAATTTTTTATTTGCCGTTTATTTTCCACCAAGTGAAAATTAGTCCACAAAAAGTTACAAGTCATTTGACTTATGTGGACCTTGTATCAGAGTAAAAGACACATCTCCATACTCTAATAACATTTATCTATTTTCCAAGGGATGTGTTTACTTAGAAGAAACTCAAAACCCAGAAAATGTGTATAAAGAAATTCAGAAGAATATTAAAACTAAAAGAAAAAAAAAAATCATAAGCAGAACTTTAAATTCAATAAACATTCCAAAATTTGAAGTGACAAGCTGTAGTCTTCTGGCAAATAATAAACATTTAAAGATAACAACTCTTTAAGACTTTAACTATGTGACAATTCAGAAACCAAATTAGAAAGCCATCCAAACCTCCTGAGTATAATAACTATGAATATGAAAAATTTTAAAACTGCAGATTCATCCCTCTTAACATGTATGGACAAAGTGAGGGAGTTAATTGCTCTTGTCGACTCCAAGCCTCAGACGGAAATCCTCCTCCATGCGAGGAAGGCCATCGCGCAACTTGATTTTCGGTTCCCATCCCAACAATTCCTTTGCCTGTGTTATGTCCGGTTTCCTCTGTCGTGGATCATCCGGGGTGTTCTCCACCATCTTGATCTCCACTTTTGGATTAATAAGCTGCAAAGCATGCATAAAGCATTAACAATTTTGCATTCTCTTTGCAGATAAACATATAGATGAAATGTGTTAATTTGGTATTGTGCTCATATAAGTCCTTAAGATCAAAACAATTTTGTAAATCATACTAGGAGAGATGAAGGCTACTAATACAAAAGGGTAAAACATCTTAAAAACTAACCTCCTTCACTGTCTCAGCAAGTTCAACCATTGTAAATTCACCTGAAAATGTAAGCATACTCAAATAAGTAACTGAGGCTAAATAAAGGTAAAAGTGAGTGGTATTCAAATATAGGCCTCTCAATATAACTCTTACCTGGGTTTCCAAGGTTGATTGGTCCGGTGTTCGGTCCTTCCATGAGACGGATAAGGCCATCAACCTAAGGCATTTCACAAAATAAATATAAGCAGATTCCTGGTTTTAATACAACAATTAAAACAGATTCAGGTACATACCATGTCTGAGACGTAGCAGAAACTGCGAGTTTGTGTCCCTGGAGATTGGACTGTCAAGGGTTCACCACTATAAAACAACAATAATTACTGATTAGGCAGAAACGAACCAGAATGGAGGGAAGAAAAATGAAGAATTAAGTTAGGCAATACCGAAGTGCCTGAGCAATGAAGTTGCTAACAACACGTCCATCATCAATGTTCATGCGCGGTCCATACGTGTTAAAGATTCTTGCAATGCGTATTTCTACGGTTGAAGATGAAGAAGAAAAACATCTCAAGGAGTGAAGTCTCTTTGGTAAATTTATACCAGACATATGTCATAAAAGACCAATAATTGAAGACAAGAAATTACCTAGCCCGTGCTGCCTATGATAATCAAACATCAAAGTCTCAGCCACACGCTTCCCCTCATCGTAGCAGCTACGAACTCCTGTTATTAACATATATTAAGTCCTCAGTCTATGTCTACATGAATATGCATAAAAGAAATTATCTGCCTCAATAAGGTGAGCCTTCATTAAGGAGCAAATGAAGGGTGGGGATATAAAACAATTAAAGGAAAAATTCCCGGAAAACTCATCAAAGGAATTAGAAGCGAGTTCATAAATTGAAGAGGAAATTACTAACACATAGGATTAACATTTAAGAAGCCAAGGTAAAAGTTAAGGCCAGGAAAAAGGAAATTACCAATAGGGTTAACATTTCCCCAGTAGCTTTCAGGTTGGGGGTGCACAAGAGGATCACCATAAACCTCAGAAGTTGATGTAAGTAAAATCCTGGCAAAAAAATTAGAACCAATTAAGAACAACTTATAGCAGCATTTGAGGTTACGTTGAAAATATAAAAGAAATCCAAACCTTGCTCCAACTCGCTTTGCAAGCCCAAGCATGTTCAGTGTTCCAATCACATTTGTCTTTATTGTCTGTAAAGTTATTATTCCCTTACAAATTA
Organism: Arachis hypogaea; assembly: GCF_003086295.3. NCBI lineage: Eukaryota > Viridiplantae > Streptophyta > Magnoliopsida > Fabales > Fabaceae > Arachis > Arachis hypogaea. The sequence continues at coordinate 3,464,605 of NC_092053.1, read as the reverse complement.
GAAAGTCTTTCAAGGTATGACCGGTAGAGAAAAATGTTCAATTAAAGATGCATGACAGGAGCTTGGTGATGAACTAGAAAGCAAATTCTTCAGCCTTTACAGGATGGTTAAAGAGACAAAAGAAGACCTCAAAACGATACCTTCACAGGATTGTATTTGTAGAAAATAGGAGATGCTGGGCATGCAAGATGATAGATCTGATCAACCTCAATCAACAATGGCTCCGTAACATCTATGATGGGATCAAACGAAAATGTGCATCAGTGTCACTGGTTTACTAACAGATTTAAAGGAAAAGCAGAACATGCTATAATAAGCACAAGTCTCGGATAGTTGATAATAGAATAGTAGATGAGATAATACCATGACGGATAAGCTCAAATCTTGGATGACCAATCCATTTTTTGAGATTGTCCTTGGATCCAGTGAAGTAGTTATCAGCAACAATGACCTGGTTAAAGACAAGGTTATTGTGGCAGAACTTCGTTAAATCACACATTGTCCTATTTGCTTTATCATAATTTATTTCATATAAGATGATAGGAAGTTATTTCATTTATTTAGAATTATTTAAACATGAATAAAAATTCTTTAAGTGTAACATGCTGACCTCATTTTTTTCATTTTCCATCAATCTGTCAACCAGGTGAGACCCGATGAATCCAGCTCCTCCAGTGACCAATATTCTCATGTTGGACTGTAATCAAGAAGGAATAATAAATTAATAATAGGTAAAGGTAAAACACGGCATCGATCGAGGTAAAAAGATGTTTCTGTGAAATTAGTGATTGGGGTAAAGCTTATAGCCAAACACCAAATACAAATTGGATCAAAGATGCATAATTCACCTCTCATATACATAATCCAGAAGCATAGATACAACAATGAATATAAAAACAGAAAGGGAAAAAAAAACACTGAATACAGTTAGTATACAGTATACTGTCTATACTGATCTGTTTACAGTATCAATGTGTGACTTAGAAACAGACTTGTAAACAACAATTGATTCATTGTATCATTAACTAATTATGGTCACATCATATTCAACATATGGGGAAGAAAAAGACATAACATAAACCAAATCTTCAATCAATAAAATTCTAGCATTATGAGTTATATATAATTAAATAATGCAATCAACATGATGATCACAGTGACTTGTTTGCAACAAAAGAACATGAATTTAAAACTATTAAGTAAGCTGGAAGTTCGAATCAATCAACGATGCAATGGCTCACCTGAAAGAATTTGGAGAAACGCAAGGGAGATGGCAGAGGTGGCTGCTTTGTTGATGTTTGGTGATCTCCATTAGAAGAATTGTTTGCCATTGTCAGAGACCTTCAAAAATCAAAATCCTGCAAAATAAAAAAAGTTCTGGTGGATAAATAACATTCACAATCCAAATAATCTGGCTTTAAAAAAAGAAGAAGAAAAGAACAGGAACTGAACCTGATGAATAATAGGTCTAGAAAATTAGCAACACAAAACCCTAACCACTCTTCTGATACAAGCATAGAATGTTAATACACCCATTTATATATAGACAGGAATAAATTAAGATTCCCCACCAAACGGTGAATTTAAAAGGGAATAAAAACATTTATGAATATGAAAAATATAGAAATTTGGAAGAAAAACAATTGAGTAATGGAATCCTTGAAAGTCACGGAAAGTAGGAGGAAGACATAATGAAAGCACCCAGGCAACGACACAGTAATGGAAATCACACCAAACTAATATTCTGAAGTAAACATTCAGAAAAGGGGAAAAAATAAATAAAAATAACGAATAAAACGCAACCAACAGAAGCCCCACATTGAAATTTGTGCCTTTGACTAGTCTGTATAAAATAAAGGGTGTGAAATTACCCGACTAATGAGAAATTGAGGTGTTGATGGTGGGAGAGATCACGGATGAGAGTAAGTGAAAGTGAAAGGATCAAACTAGTTGGAGTGTGAAGAACGAAAGCGAATATGCTCTGTTGCTGCATGCGTATGTGAAGTACAACGTTACTATATAATGGCCTGCCACGTCATTTGTGATGACGGTTATTGGACCAACGTGGACCCCATGTTTTCTACCGAATTCAATCCAAATTTTAATCTCTCTATATTAATTAAAAAAGATAAGAATTTATGTTTCAATATTATCAATTATCCGCAACAATATTTTGATTCAAAAAATTTTTAAAAATATTTTTCTCAATATATAATTAATAGTCCGGTTACAATAATAATATTAATACCAAGTCAATAGCATGCGTTACTGATTTTGTTCTTGTTTAGCCTTGGTATCTTTTCTTAAATTTTAAAATCAAATATTTAAGTACATGAAACTCAGATTTAGATAACTTTTGTTAAAAACGATTGATTTATTTAAATTCAATTTTAATCTTATCTAATATCTTATCTTCTTTTCCGCCTTAATAATCATATCATCTCAGTATCAACATTTCAATTTTAAGTTAACTCGTTTTAACAAGTTAACATTAACATAAGCGGACTATATCATAAAAATGATTATACACAGCTTGGACTTTAATTTCATTTGTACAAAGCATATAATTTACATGATATCTCATACAAATTAATCTCGCTATTGGGATTGTTCCACTGAACAAGTTCTTTCATGCACTCTTCAATTTGCATCACCTCTTGCATAATAGTCTTCAAGCAAAAACCCAAAGCACTCAAACTCAGCACAATTTGGCTCTTCAACTCTTTCTCATTTTCACCATCATACAAGCTCTCAACAACACTTGTTGACCTTTGAAGAAAAGAGTCTATCTTATTCTCTATTCCTTCCTTGCCCAAAATAGAAAGCATCCATGCATCACACTTGGTTGACTTTCCATGTTCAAGATCACTAGAGATTCTCTTTCTCTCAATCTCCTCCTCAAGAATCTTAAGAGATTTCATTCTAGATATTTCCTCCAAATGTTGGATTGAAGAGCAAATCAACTCCTTAATGTGTCCAAGTTCATCTTGTAGCATGTTCACATCCTCTTTCTCATCATATATCTCATCCTCCATATGAAATTCTTGTTGGATAAACTTCAATGCATGATCTCCAAAGTGCAAGAGATCCACCAAATTTGACAATGATCCCAAAAGCTTATTATAACACTCTTTATGAAATTTTAAGAACCAGAAATTAGGCTCAATCTCTGCTTCCACCACAAACTTCCTTAGCTCATTAACTTGCATTCTAAACTTTCTTATGTTATCTTCCAAATCAGTTTTGCCTGCAACTCCAATTAGGCCTAATGACCCAATGGACTCACCAATTGTGACCAAACTTTGAGAGAGCCCAACTTTGGCTAAAGTAGAAGCCCTTTTGGGCATGAATATTAGGTCCACAAAAATAGAACATAAAAGCCCAATAAAAGTTTCAATGATTCTTGCAATGGCAAATTCGCTTGGTGGGCCAAAGTTTTTCCTACCAAGGATTAGAACAGCCCCAATAACCGCAGATATTCCACCTGCTGGGCCATACATTCGGCTTCTCTGAAGGATGCTTGCAAAAACAAACCACGGAAGGAGAGAAACAAATCTAATGGGCAAAAATTTCTCAAAGACAAAACAGCCCAAAACTCCATACACAGTTCCTAACACTGTCCCTTGGGCCTTTACATTTGCTGCTCTGAATGTGGGCTCCCTTCCTGAAACATAGCTAACTGCAACAGGAAGCCCGGCCCAGAACCCATTCTCTTTGCTGTAGGTTAATCCCATGAACACTGCAAGGCCCAATGAGATTGAAAATTTAATTGCTGGAACAAGGTTTGTGTTTCCCATTATTATGGCCCAGTAGTTAGAGCAGTTTCCTTTACTGTTTGGGGAAATTTGAGCTTTGTCTTTGTGTACAACACAAGACGTAGTAGTGAAGGATGTGTTGTGAAGGAGTTTGGCACAAAATAAGAAGAAATAAGTGGGTAAATCTTGGTGGGTTGTTGGCATGGTATGAAATGATTGGAGGAAATTTGTTGTGGCTTTTGTGCTTGATTCAGGAACAGTTAGGGAAGCCCCATGTTTTGTGGTTAAGGTAACATGTTCCTCTAGTGTACTAAGGCCATGTTTAAGGTCTTCATTGAGAATAACAATGTTGACTGGGAATGAGTTGGTACTTTTCAAAGCCAATTCCATCCCTCTGAGGTTGGTATCTATCTGTTGAAGCCTCTTCATTGGGACCCAGCAATGCAACCTGAAAACCTTAAGTAGAGGTGTCTCCCACCGTATGCTATCCTGTTCAAAATGGAATACACATAATAAGATTTTATTTTTAAATAAATTTATCAATTATTTTTACCTGAAGTTGATAGCTGAACTTACTTGACGGCCAACGATTGCTTGAAAGAGCTTGGTTTGAGTAGTTACGAAAGAGTTAGCATGAGTGACTAATGCATGTGAAGATGCAGAATTGATGTCATCCTCGCATATTACCTTTATTAGCACTTGCATTCTCTTCAACATACTCTTCCTTAATACCTTGTAATTTCTCTTTACCTGCACGTACAGCTTATATTATTTATGTTAATTTTTATGACTAATTGTATCTGAATACAAAGAATATGAATGATTATATATCTAACAATAACCTCAGAAGTCGCAAGACGAGGATAGGGAAGAAGCAAAGCAAGAAGGCTAGCGATGACGCCAAGTGCAGTACTTGCAGCCAAGCGTAAAGGGTGCATGAGAGGATCGGTGTGGACTCCATTAGCATAACCTGTCACATAAACAAGCACTATTTGACCAAGCGATATTCTCTTTGCCAACAAATGCGTTGACCGATCCGAAGGAAGAACCACCACAAAGGCAGCGACAGCGACCGCGACAGCGGTGGTGGCATTGGACAAGCGGGCTGGGTGCACAGCCCAGAGGGTGAGCATGGCGGGGCCGATGGCTTGGATGGTGGCGTAGAGGGCGAGCCAGCATGCTCGAAAGGTGTCTCCGAAGGTGGCGTCGTTGATGATGATGAGAACGAGAGAGACGTATGAGAATGCAGGGAAGGTTATGAGGGTTTGAATGGAGGGTGGGCCCAAGAGGGTAACGGAGCCCACTATGGTGCATGCTAGGGCGGTTCTGAAGGCTGAGGCTAGGCATGCTTGCCATAATGCTGGGAATTGGAACCGTGCCATGTCTCTAATTCTTCAATATTATTATTGTCTTACAAACTTAGTATATATAATGAGATTAGAGGCACCATGCATGAAGTAGTGGATGTGTACGTGGGGCATTTCTTAGGTAGTGGAGTAATGTTTAAACAGAAAAATTTTTTTATATTGTCTTTAATAAATATTTTATTAATTTATATTTGTAAATTTTACAAAAAATATAGGTATAAATTATATTAATTTATATGTATAAATTCTGATAAATATAAGGTAGAAACTTAGATGCATTCGACTTCATGTGAAGTTGATACCGAAAAGCCGTTAAATGATTTGACTAAATTTTCATCTAACAGCTTTCAGGTATCAACTTCACGTGAAGTCGACTTCACCTGAGTTTTTATCTAAATATAAATATAAATTATATGTTTTATATTGTTGGTTAAATACTGACAAAAAAATAATATTTATTAGCCAGATAATATTACTCATGTTTAAAAATCAAATGTCTTTATATGAAATATTAATTAAAAATTTAGAGAAATTCACATATGCAATTAAACTGCTTAATCTAAGAGTCACCAAAAAAAAAAAAAACTGCTTAATCTAATATTTATTTACAATTATCATTTTTATACAATAATGTTGAAAATAAAATTGTTGGCTAAAACCTTGTTATACACTTAAACTTTCACTTTATACATAAAACATTTGTGTACAATAATCATAACTTGTGTTTATATTTTTTTTTTCTGAAAAACTAATGGAAATTATATATAAAATTTTGAATACAATATTATCCTCGTATATATAAATAGTAAATCTTATCTTTATATTTTGTCTTTTTGGAATCTCCTGCTAGTAAACTTGCACCAATGAGGAAACCATTTTCCTTTGTCTGAAATAAAATGAGAATAAGCTTTGTAGATCGAAGAAACAACTGAAACCGTGCCAAAAGTTAAGTATAAGAAACCAATTATTTGGCTACCAATATTTTGCTAATTTTCTGCCAATTTCTGCCAAATATTTGGACTCTAATGGAAAATACCATTTTGATTTTTGATAGTATTGGGTGGTTATGTTTCTTGTAACGTACATATTTTTTAACAATCCCGCTAGGTTATCAACAGCATTTCTGCCAACTTTTGCCAACTCTTATTTATAATTCTGTTTAATGGAAGTATCTTTGTGAATGTGTCTAATAAAAATATTTTTTTTATGACTGTGTTTAATAGAAATGTCTTTATAGCTGTATTTTCTAGATGTGTCTCTTTATATATATGTTTAAAATATAATAATTAATTATTATTGGTAATAAGTTAGTAGATAATATGTTGGTACCTTATACTTTTCCATTTTTTAATTAATGACAACATTTTAAAGCCTATGTAGTATATGGTTACGATAGATGTAGGAACCAATTTAATTATTTGCTTATACATACTGGTGAGTTATAATAAGGTCTCATAAGAAGACAAAGATGAACCTAATTATGTCATGTTCAGAATAGTATAAAAAATTAGACAATATCTAAAACTGTATATAGTAAGAGTGGTTATGCGCTTTGTTAGAGTTAGTGGCATTGGGTTCAACAATGCTGAGACTAAGAACCA